>NW_014577171.1:152405-159500 GCF_000485595.1 Priapulus caudatus | reverse complement strand
ATAGTCACTTGTTTCACCAGCCGCTCAGGGTTATTTTTTACATCACAGCGGTTTGATGAGAGATACTGATACTGATAAAATATTCATGAAGTCACTGCAATGCGATAATACAAAGGCGAGAAAAACTTTAATCGATCGGGGGTGACTTCCATATTAAATAATAGAAACCTTACACGATCGGTAGTGCCAATGCAAATGTCACCAGTAGCACAGCGCGTCGTACACGCCAGTCGTTGATTGGTTATGAGTGTGGCACGTGACATGGCATGGGTGATTTCAGACAGAGTGCCCACTGGCGAACGGGTTGCGTGCCTATATTTATATATAACCGAAAAGTAATGCATTTCACTAGCGGACACGGCTTCCGCCAAGTCTGCGAACTTTAGAGCAGAAGTAGATAATATAGCATCTGCGCATCGCGTCGCCGTCATTGTTATCTAGGTAACCAGGGTAGCCAAATAAGGAGGAGGTGGCTAAACTTGCGTTTTGGCTCATCGTCTGTGCTTCTCGCTATTTTTGCAGATATATTGAGAACCAGGACAACCTGACCGAGTTGAACGCAGAGTCGCTCTCGCGTTATACGTATCTAGAAAAACTGTAAGTATCGTGAGAAAAAAACACTGTATGTATCGGAGGGTAAATCGAAATGGCTGCACGTAATAAACTGCGTGGCACGCGTGGTTAGTCAATGCACACATGGCGGCGGACGAAGCATCGTTTTCTTCCTCGCTGAAGTGCGGCGAGGAAGGCAGTACGGGCGACGGAGAAACGCTTCAATTGCCAGTTGACATTTACTACCTACTGAAGGTCATTATGGTTCTTCTCGAAAATATTCTTGAATGCACTTCAATTAAGCCTCGATTTATAGAGCTTATCGATCGATCTTCGTTTAAACGCAATCTTTTCTGATCCGTGAGAATTCATATAGAACTGCACATCGTTTTCGTGGCAAGTGTACAAACCAGTAAGCCAGCGCCACTCGGAGAGAGAAGCAGCAAATGACAAGAGAGTACAATAGATGCGAGAGATATATAGCAGATCAGGCTGAGAGAGAGAAAAGAGAGAACGGAATGGGAGGGAGAATGATTTGTATGCGTGTGCGTGCGTGTGTACGAAAAAAGGAGAGACTGAAGGAAAGGTAGGAAGAAAGACACGGAAAAGGAAACATATACGAAACATAAAGTAGAAAGAGCGCAGAATAGGGAGTATACATATAGAGAGAGGGGGAGAGAAACATGAGAGAAAGAGAGTGCAAGCGAGAGAAGGAAGAGAGAGCACGAGAAAGAGAGAGAGGAAGAGACGATAGAAAGATAAGAGAGAGAGAGAGAGAGAGAGAGAGAGAGAGATAGAGAGAGAAAGAGAGCGAGAGAGCGAGAGCGAGAGAGCGAGAGAGAGAACGAGAGAGAGCGAGACGGATAATGTGAAAGAGCGAGGCATAGCGAGAGAGAGAAGAGCGACTCGTACTCGCCTACTCCACTAATGAGTCTAGGGAGTCGCCTACGCTACTCCCTAACCCTAACCCTAACCCGAACCCGAACCCGAACCCTAACCTAACCCTAACCATAATCCTAAACCCTAACCATATCAATAGTGACCAGGTACGTTCCAGTATACCGCCGCGTACCCAGCGGTACGTTCCGCAGTACCCTGGAGGACATAGACCCTATAAGCGAGAGACACGGTGAGCGTGGACCGTGAGTCGAATATCTCTCTATAACGGGAGCGAATGGCTACAATGGTAGAGGTATGGTGAACGGAGACTGCGGGTCGTATAGCCCTGTAGCGGGAGCGAAGGGCTACACGGGTAGAGCTACGTGAGCGTGAACTGTGGTGGTATAGCTATGTAGCGAGAGCGAAGGGCTACACGAGTAGAGCTACGGTGAGCGTGAACTGTGGGTGTGTATAGCTATGTAGCGGGAGGGAAGGGCTACACGGGTAGAGCTACGGTGAGCGTGAACTGTGGGGTGTGTATAGCTATGTAGCGAGCAGTGAAGGGCTACACGGGTAGAGTACGGTGAGCGTGAACTGTGGTGGTATGCTATTACGAGAGTGAAGGGCTACACGGGTAGAGCTACGGTGAGCGTCAACTGTGGGTTGTATATCCCTTTATAACGCAAGCGAAGGGTACAATGTTAGAGTATAGTGAGCGGAGACTGTGGTAGTATATCCCTCTAAAGCCGAAGCGACGGGTTTACTGCTAATTACGTACCTAGCACCTTGATGCGCGGACGGATTGCTTCACTTTGCCGACGACGTTGCTAGCGTGGCACGTCAGCCAGCGGTTGTCGGTGACGCTGAGCCGACGCAGCGTCAGCGTCGTCCGCACTTTGTGCTCGCCCAGCCGCGTCGTCTGCGTCGCGCTGCGGTTGCCGACGTCGACGTCGTCGTTGTCGTCGTCGTCGTCTCCGAAGACCCACTGCACGTCGGGTGCCGGCTTGCCCGTCGCCGTGCACTCTACGGTGACGCGCGACGACACGTTGCGCACGACGTCGGCGGGCGACACTGAGAGGAGCGGTTCGTCTGTCGGCGTTAAGAAGACGCGCGTCGGTTATCGCTGGTAGGCACAGCTGTTACTTTGGTCACATTTGGCGGCGAGCGCTGTTGCCTGTTCGCGGGTAGACTGTCGCCTGTACACACGCGCGGTGGGGGTTTAACAAGCGAGTTGAGGAGTCGGTGTAGGTCTGAATTGCGCGCGTGAAATACATGACTAGAAATGAGCGTCTTGCAATTGTTACTCATCATCGTCACCGTCGTCATCATCGTCATTCGCTTGCTATAAATGTCCCACTGTTATGATATATATTATATATATATATATATTATTATATATATACAATTCTGCCGCGTGTTGACGTGGGGAGCAGAAGTAGCAGCTGGCTGTGACGATGACGGCGCGGACGGACGACAGATGTGTTGCCAATTCAATGCAAATGCGGACGCTTAACACGTCGCAATTATTCATCGACGACCGACGGACAGCAGCTATAGCGGGTCGGTGGCCGTGAGAGGCTAGCGGATCGTGACGAGGTGTGACATCCGCTCTCATCTTCACAATGATGTTACGAAATCATTGGGATAAAGAGTAGCATCCGGGCATCGGGGATGAGGGGATAGCGTCTAGGTATGGGGGATAAGAGGATAGCGTCTAGGTATGGGGGGGATAAAGGAGTAGCATCCGGACATCGGGGATAAGGGGATAGCGTCAAGCCATCGGGATAACAGGATAACATAAAAGCACTGGGATAATTGAATAACGCCAAAGCATTAAAAAAAGCAGGATAACTCTCAAAGCATCCGGTGATAATTATAACGGGATAACAACGACGGTATTTGCGAGCAAGGAACGGAGGGAGCGGAATGTCATCAGGAGTGTATCTATAAATGATCATATACATTAATTACAGCGGGATGTTACAAGGAGTATATCTATAAAGATCTCTATAATGATCTACAGGGGATGTTATACAGGAGTAATCTATAAAGATCTATTACATAATTACAGCGGGATGGATCAGGGGTATATTCTATAAGATCATATACATCATTACCAGCGGGATGTTATCAGGGTGTATCTATAAAGATTAACATAATTACAGCGGGATTTTACAGGAGTATATCTATAATAGATCTATAATTAATTACAGCGGGATGGTATCAGGAGTGTATCTATAAGATCTATACATAATTACGCGTTGGATGTTATCAGGAGTATATCTAATAAAGAATCTATCATTTACAGCGGATGTTATCAGGAGTGTATCTATAAGATCTATACATAATTACAGCGGGATGTTACAAGGAGTATATCTAAAAGATCTATACATAATTACAGCGCAGTTGATGTTATCAGGAGTGATCTATAAAGGATCTATATCATAAATTACAGCGGATGTTATCAGGAGTATTATCTATAAAGATCTATACATAATAAAGCGGGATGTGCATCAGAGTATATCCTTATAAGAGATCTATAATAATTACGCGTATGTCATCAGGAGTGTAATCTATACAGATCTATACTAATTACAGCGGGATGTCATCAGGAGCTGTATCTTAAGATATATAGCCTACATAATTAAAGCGGGATGTTATCAGGAGTTATCTAATAAATATCTATAAATTAATTACAGCGGGATGTTTCCCGCTTGTAAGCGCAGCTGACGTCACTCCACCGCATTCCCGGATGTTGTAGTCGAATTAGCGAGGTGCGCTGTCGGCGTCCGCCTCGACACACGTCAGAAAGTTCCCTCCATGTTGGCCGAGAATTGCCGAGTTAGATTTCTCGCGAGATTCTGCAGCCATTTTCGTGCTGCAGTGCCGGCAGAGAGTGTTGAGCCGCACCTGAAAGCCGGCGTTTGTGGCGAAAACTTATTACGTTGATGATCGGACGTCACATCGAATCACATCAGTATTTGTGGTGGATTCACCCCGCATTAAATCGTTGTGTGCGTGCTGCTCTGTGTGTGTGTATGTGTGTGGTGTGTGTGTGTGTGTGTGTGTGTGTGTTGTTTGTGTGTGCGCGCGCGGGTGTGTGCATGTATGTGTATGTGTGTATACGCGTGTGAGTGTGTGGATGTGCGTGCGTGTGTGTGCGCGCGCGGGTGTGTGTAGTGTGCGTGCGTGTGGTGTTGTGCGTGGTGCGTGCGTGTGTGTGTTGTGTGTGTGTGTGTGTGTGTGTGTGTGTGATGTGTGTGTGTGTGTGTGTGTGTGTGTTGTGTGTAGTGTGGGTGGGTGATGCTGTGTATGTGTGTGTGCGTGTGAGTGTGTGCGCCGCGCTGCGTGAGTGTGTGTGTGGTGTGTCTGTCCCTAGTCTGTGTCTGTGTGTGCGTGTGTGCGTGGTGGTGTGGTGTGTTGTTGCTGTGTGTGTGTGTAGTGTTGTGCTGTCTGTGTGTCTGTTATGTTGCGTGAACGAATCGGTGGCAAGTGACGCGGTCAGCGCGCGGCAAAACAACCGCATTAATTTAGTTTGCTGTTACTTTAGCTGGGCTCTTTTCTCCTCTCCCTTCTCTCTCTCTCTCTCTCTCTCTCTCTCTCCTCCTCTCCTCTCTCCGGTCTCGTACTCGCTTTCTCTCTCTTTCGCGTCTCTCCTCTCTCTTAGCTCTTTCTCTCTCTCTCTCTCTCTCTCTCTCTCTCTCCTCTCTCTCATCTCGCTCCCTCTCTCTCTCTCTGTCTCTAGCTTCGTACGCTGACGGAGATGACGACCGTTCAAACTCGTGCCCCAATGTTCAATCTAATGCGATTAATTTCCTAAGCCACATACCTTGCGCGCGGAAATGCGAAACTCTCTCAATGCGAGACTTTCTCTCTCTCTCTCTCTCTCTCTCTCTCTCTCTCTCTCTCTTCTTCTCTTCATCCTCCTCTCTTTCTCTCTCCTCTGTCTCTAGCTTCTACGCTACGGCAGATGACAGACCGTTTCAACTCGTTGGCCCAATGTTTCAATCTCAATGCGCCATAATCTTCCTTACAGCACATCCCTGCGCGCGACGATTGCGAAAACCTCTCTCCCAATGCGAGTCTTTTTCTCTCTCTTCTCTCTCTCTCTCTTCTCTCTCTCTCTCTCTCTCTCGCTCTCGAATTCGCCTTTATCACTATAAACGCCGCAGTGCGTTCGTCAATCAATAATCAGCCGAGACTCTACTGTTGGCGAGAGAGTGTAGTGTATGGTTTATTTGATGGCTTACAAGTCGATGAATGGAAGTCCTTCTAGTACGACCAGCTTAGAGACGCGATGCGGTTTCGAGCCAGATTCTGCAAAAACACACGTAATTCCCTTAGCGCGGTTTACGATTATCGAAAGATTACCTAGAAAGAGGAAGCGACACTGGCCACATACTTCCCCCGTCGCGGGTGGCTGTTGTCACTTCATTCTAGCTCGAGGAATTAACGTGCGGGCAGCGGCTGTACGCGGAGATATTTTCCTGCACTGGTCGCGTTCGTAAATCTCCGGAAGTCCGGCGGAAATATCGAAAAAGGAAAACAGAAATGGGGCAACGCCCGAAGCGCGCGGAACTTCATGAACGCGCGCGTAGCATGCAGTGTCGTTCCATATTGTCCGGACGAACTCCTCCGCTTTTCTCACCTCCCCTCCCTCTCACATTCCTTCTCCCTTTTCCTCTCTTCCCGCCCGCCTCTCCTCCTTACCCTCTTTCCACGCCTCTTGCCTCCTACTCGCCTTCATCCCCGCCATCCTATCCTCTCGTCTCGCCCGCTCCTCTCCTCCCTTCCCTCTCTCCCCTCTCTTCACTCGTCCCCTCCCTCCCGCCACTCTTATTCTCCTCTCTTCCGCCATCCTACTCCCTCCCTCTCCTGCCCCTCCTTCCCTCCCCTCCTCGCCCCTTCCCTCCCTCACCTCCGGTCCTCTTTTCCCGCTCCTCCCCGCCCTCCTCCTCCCCGTCACACCGCGCTTATCTCTCACGAAGAGCTTTCTGCGCGGCGACGATGAAAGGGAAGCGCATAGCGAGTCGTCGCGAGAAGTCGCTGAGGGGAGGAGACGAGTGTCGAAGCGAACCGCGTTATTTCCGCGTGATGTATTTATGATAGCGAGGAGGGAGATGGAAAGAGGAGGAGAGGAGGTGAGGAGATGAGGTAGGAGAAGAGAAGGGGGGTGGGGGTTGGAGGTGGAGAAGAGGGGGAAGGGAAGAGAAGATGAAGAGGAGGAGGGAGAGGGAGAAGGAAGAGGCGGAAGAACCAGAAGAAGAGGAGGAAGAAGAAGAAGAAGAGGAGATGAGGTGATGCAAACATCCCACAGCGACATCGCACACGTCGGCGCGCTCTGTCGCATGTATCGTACAGACGTCAGTCGTACGTGTTACTCCACTACGGCCAGCTTGTGTTGTGGGCGAACGGTCGTCATGCGCCACGTACGTCGTCCGCTGTCCTGCCACGACGCTTGCAAACGAGCGTGGAAAGGAGAGATGAAGCCACGAGCACTGATCCGTGTCTTAAGCGCGCTTATATACGCAGTATATATTGTCAGTTTTAATCCACCGCTGCACTGTGCTGCTGGCTGTGCCATGGTGGTTGGTGGTGGTGGTGGTGGTGTGTGTTGTTGATGTTTGGTGGTGGTGGTGGTGGTGGTGGTGTTGGCTGCGTGGG
>NW_014577171.1:145989-152380 GCF_000485595.1 Priapulus caudatus | reverse complement strand
ACGGTCCGGCATATTAGATAGTACCAGGGTACGTTCCGGCAGTAACCCGGGGGACATAGACCCTCTCAGCGTAACTCACTCGTGCAGTCCTTCGCTCCTGATATAGTGTGATATACGACCCCACAGTTCTAGGAAACGGCAGTAAATCTCACTAGCACCGCCGCTATTTCAATCAGGCATGGCCACGTATATGTAGTTTTGGTTTCTGGTTACAAAACCGATAAACGGCTGACGAAATTACGGTGAGTTTGATTTGAGAGTGCGCAGGCTAAAGTCATTAAGTTCGTGTTGCTGGCTATCGTGTTATTTCTCTATGGTATTACGGAGTATAGCTTAGCCGACCATGCTGCAAAGATTCAACGCCGGTTCCCAGCACTGCTGTTCGTACAGTCCTGTAGCAAGACAGTCGCTAAAAGAGTTCATGTCTGCCTGCATGGGTAGAAATAGAGGAGGGAATTGGCGGGAACTTTGTTGTCCGTAATTCCTCCTCCTCCTCCTCCTCCGACTTATCCTTCTCCTTCTCCTCCTCCTTCTCCTCCTCCTCCTCCAACGACGACGACGACGATGACGACTTATCCTTCTCCTTCTCCTCCCCCTCGTCCTCCTCCTCCTTCTGCTCGTTCTGTTCTTCCTCCTCCTCCTTCTCCTCTTCCTTCACCTCCTTCTCCTCCTCCTCCACATTCTCATTGAAACTATCTTTTGACAAAGTTATCCTCAGATGAAGTAATGCTTAAATGATGCCACGATTTAGCAATACCATCCGCGCCTACACGAAGCCATATTCGCGCTCTGAAGCACCTATCACCACTCATCCTGCCTCTTATCACCCCATCGCCTCCCATTCTGCTTCTCATCACCCCATCGCCTCTCATCCGAGTGCTGGCTGCTCCGCATCGGCAGGTGCGCCTCAGATCGTGCATCTTGACGAGCCGGTGCGCTGCTACTTCTCCGCCTGCATGGGCTTCAAGATTCTTGGCAACCCGCTGCCGGAGATGCTCTGGTACAGGAACGGGCGTCTGCTGGAGGTGTCCGACACGCTGCGCTCCGGCAGCAACCTGTTCAACGAGCTGCTCAACGTGCAGACGGCGAGAATCTCAGGTACGGAGAGAGAGGGGGAGAGGGGGAGGGGAGAGAGAGAGGGGGTGTGAGAAAGAGAGAGAGAGAGAGGGGAGAGGGGAGGGAGAGAGAGAGGGCAGAGGGGACGGAGAGAGGGGAGAGGGAGGGAGAGAGAGGGGAGAGGGGAGAGGGAGAGAGAGAGAGAGAGGGTAGGAGAGATAGGGAGAGAAGAGAGAGAGAGAGAGAGAGAGAGAGAGAGAGAGAGAGAGGGAGAGAGAGATAGAGAGAGAGAGTGAAAGAAAGGGAGAGAGAGTGAAAGAGAGAGAAAGGGGGAGAGAGAGCGAGAGGGCGAAAGAGAGCAAGAGAGAGAGGGAGAAGAGAGAGACAAGAGAGAAAGAGAGAGAGAGAGAGAGAGAGAGAGAGAGAGAGAGAGAGAGAGAGAGAGAGAGAGAGAGAGAGAGAGAGAGCGAGAGAGAGAGAGAGAGAAATAAAGGGAGAGATAGACGGAGATGTGCCCAGCCGTGATCTTTGTAATCGTTTTTTAAAATTATTATTATTATTATTATCATTATTAATAATTACTATTTTTATTATTATTAGATATTATTACTATTATTGTTGCTGTTACTGTCATTATTATTATTATTATTATTATTATTATTATTATTGTTGTTTTTTAAGTTTGCCTGTGATAATTCTAACGCCGGGTCGGCGTGCTGTTCTTTTAGGGTTTCTCGGCTTCCGTGACACGATGCCGGCGGACAATGGCAACTACACGCTAGTCGCCTCCAATATGTTCGGTTCGGTGAACCGCACCGTCGAGGCGATTCTAGTGAAAACAGGTAATTATCCAAATACATACAGAGAGAGAGAAAGAGAGAGGGGGAAGGGAGAGGAGAGTGTGAGAGAAGGGGGGAGAGAAACAGAGGGAGAGAGAGAGCGCGCGCGAGATGAGAGAGGAGATAAGGCACGAGCGAGACACACATTCACACACCACACACACACACACACACACACACACACAGCCACAGCAACACCACCGTCACACCCACAAGACACACACACACACACACGACACACACACACCACACACAGCACACACACACAGACACACACACACAACACAGACAGAGAGAGAGAAGGGCAGAAGAGAGAGAGAGACCACCACACACACACACACACACCCACACACACACACACACACACACACAGAAAGACAGAGAGATTCTGCGAGAATTATTCCTGCGAATTTCATCCGAAGTGGTGGCGTCGAAGGTCGAAGGTCAGAAACACAGCAGGCAGCTGGACACAAGGCAGACCAAGATCGTGCATAATGCGATGATGCTGATGTCTGATGCATTCTCATGAATATAGTACTTGGTGCAGATGGTTCGTTCGTGATTGCTGCATCAATACTATGTTCGTGACAAAGCCAGATTAACCACAGCAGCAACTACACGGCATTTGCTCTGATAGCTGCTTACTATATTTTTTTATAGTTTGCATGAAGGTAGTGGAATGCACAATCGCCACAAGAACATATAGTCGCTGTACATATATCATTATTAGTATTATTTATTTATTTGTTTGGTTATTTATTTATTTAGTTACTTATATCATTATTCATTTATCTACTTTTCATATATTTGTTTTTCTCATATTTATTATTTTTTCTTCATATTTAAATTTTTCTTAACTTACTTTCAGGGCCATCGATATTCGGGCCGGACGTGCTGCCCTTTACTCCGAGCAGTGATGCAGACGCGGACTATAAGGCCATCTTTAACAGTGATCTGTTAGAAGACCCGAGTGACATGACCACGGTATGTATAGACTATAGCGAGGGGCTACACGGGTAGAGCTACGGTGAGCGTGAACTGTGGGGTCGTATAGCCCTGTAGCGGGAGCAAAGGACTACAACGGGAAAGCTACGGTGAGCGTGAGCTATGGGTCGTATAGCCTCTAGGGGGAGCGAAGGGGCTACACGGGTAGAGCTACGGTGAGCGTGAACTGTGGGGTCGTATAGCCCTGTAGCAAGAGTGAAGGGCTACACGGGTAGAGCTACGGTAAGCGTGAACTGTGGGTGTGTATAGCCCTGTAGCGGGAGGGAAGGGCTACACGGGTAAGCTACGGTGAGCGTCAACTGTGGGATCGTATAGCCCTGTAGCGGGAGGGAAGGACTACACGGGTAGAGCTACGGTGAGCGTCAACTGTGGGTGTGTATAGGGCCCTGTATGGGAGCGAAGGGCTAGCAACGGGTAGAGCTACGGTGAGCGTCAACTGTGGGTTTGTATAGCCCTGTATCGGGAGCGAAGGGCTAACGGTAGAGCTACGTGAGCGGGTCAACTGTGGGTTTGTATAGCCCTGTATCGGGGAGCGAAGGCTTACACGGGTAGAGCTACGGTGAGCGTGAACTGTGGGTGTGTATAGCTATGTAGCGAGAGCGAAGGCTACACGGGTAGAGCTACGGTGAGCGTCAACTGTGGGATGTGTATAGGCCCTGTAGCGGGAGCGAAGGCTACACGGGTAGAGCTACGGTGAGCGTCCAACTGTGGGTGTGTCATAGCCCTGTAGCGGGAGCGAAGGGCTAGCACGGTAGGCTACGGTGAGTGTCACTGTCCTTATAGCGGGAGGAAGGGTAGAGCTAGAGTAATGTCAGCCTCACCCTGCCGCGGTGCAGCGACCCGGTGAGTGATTGCTGCTGACAGCTAGCTGCATCATTTGCTGTCGCTGTGACAGCCACGCCGCATCGGCTCACCGATCCTCCTCCTCTTCCTCCTCCTCCTCCTGCCTCCTCCTCCTCCTCCCGCTCCTCCTTCTCTTCTCCTCCTCCTGCTGTCGCTGCTGCGCTGGCTGGGCTACTACTACTACATACGACTAACTACTGCTGCTGCTGCTGCTGCTCTCTGCTACTGTTGCTGCTGCTGCTGCTTCTGCTGCTGCTGCTGCACTCTGCTACTACTACTACTACTACTACTGCAGCTGCTGCTACTGCTGTGCTGCTGCTCGCTGCTGCTGCTGGCTTGCTGCTGCTGCTACTGCTGCTACTGCTGCTGCTACTACTACTACTATACTATCTGCTGCTGCTGCTGCTGCTGCTGCTGCACGTGGAATCGATTAACGCCGCGAGTTGTAGAAACGACGTTGACACGTCTACTCTGCATCACGCCTCGCCCCTTCCCCCTCACCACACATCCTCATCTGTCCTCTCCCCCTCCTTCTCACCCTCACGCATCCTCATTTGTCCTCTCATGGCGTGCGCGGATCGTTCTCCCGTTACAATCGAGAGCGAGTGACGTGGGATTACAAGTGTTACTTTTTTCTACTTGCGCGAGTGGTTGAACGAGGTCGTAATCGCTCCCCCCTCTCCCTCCGCCGTCAGCACAGTAGTAAGCCGTCGACTCTTATAACTCGACTGCCTACTGCTACGTTCTGTAAACAACCGCAGGAAGGTTAGAATTAGGTTATACGGGATTCGGCTTTACTTTACAAACCGTTTACTAGCACACCAGTCATTCGCAGTTATGTTTACATCTCAAAATGTTGACGCACGCACGCACGCACGCACGCACGCACGCACACAACACACACACACACACACACACACACACACACACACACACCACACACAGAGAGAGAGCCAGGCGCGCGCACGCACACAAACAGAGAAAGAGAGAGAGAGAGAAAGAGAGAGAGAGAGAGAGGAGAGAGAGAGAGAGAGAGAGAGAGAGGAGAGAGAGAGAGAGAGAGAGAGAGAGAGAGAGAGAGAGAGAGCTTTTCAATATCCCGCTGACGGGTCGAGACGTCACTTTCAGGTGTACATCGTCGTGGGCGTCGTCACGGCCGTCGTCGTCGTCTTCGCCGTGCTCGTGGCGCTGCTCGTGCGCTACCTGCACGTCTGCAAGAGTCGCATGCGCAGCACGGAGAACGCGCAGATGCTGCACGGATGCAAGACGGTGTTCCAGAACGAGACGATCCCGCTCGTCTACAACCCAAACTACGAGAAGACGGCGCTCAAGGAAGACAAGCAGCTGACTGCAGGTAGATCGCAGCGCCACCGCCGCTGCATGCGGGCAATACGGTTAGATCAATCTAGGAGAGAATGAGAGAGTGTGTGGAGCGGAGAGAGGAAGCGAGAGAGAGAGAGAGAGAGAGAGAGAGAGAGAGAGGGCGAGCAAAGGAGAAAAAAATGAGAGAGAGCATGCACAGGAGAAAGAGAGGGGCGAGTGAGGGTGGGAGAGAGAGAAAGAGCGAGAGTGCGAAGGAGAGCGAGCGCGCGAGCGAGAGAGAAAGAAAAGAGCTCGCGAAACCGAGAAAGCGAGCGCCCGTACGCGCGTGCGAGACACAAGACATATAAACAGCAAAAAAAAAAAAACGTTTACACACTCTTTATAACATGCGTTATTACACGCGTTAATGTAATTACGTCACCGTAAATAGTAAAACTAAAAAAAAGGTAATTCTGTTCACTTTTTATGGTTAGATTGCTGCATTATACTTCGTATTTTATTGTACGATGTAAACATACACTCGTGACTCATACATAGCCCATAGCAAGCAATTAATGTCAGGATCATAATATCAAATCATAATATCTAAGTTTTTTTTATTTTTAACTAGTTGAGAAACAATCTTATCAGATAAGAATTTGACGATACATTTAGTCCCGTTAGTACTTACGTTTAATGTAAAAAAATGGCAACAAAATTTTTACAAATATACACCATAGAAAATTCGTGACATATAGTCAATTTAACACGCGCGTACATTACTCCGCAGCGATCCCGAGCATGATGCGCGAGAACATACAGTTCATCAAAGAACTTGGCGAGGGCGCCTTCGGGCGCGTCTTCCTCGGCGAGTGTCGCATGGACGACGGCAAGAAGCTCGTCGCCGTCAAGACGCTCAAGTCGCAGTCGACGGAGAACGCGATCAACGAGTTCTACGCCGAGGCGGAGATCATGACGAACCTGCAGCACGGCAACATCGTTAGCTTCTACGGCGTCTGCACCGACGGCGAGCCGCTCATGATGGTGTTCGAGTACATGAAGAACGGAGACCTCAACAACTACCTGAGGTACGTGAGCAGTCATGGCGGCGCTGGGTCGCCAGGGGGCGGTGTGTCGCTAGGGTGCGCAGCGTCGCCAGAGAGGGTAAGCGGGCTAGGGAGCGCAGCGTCGACATGCGTGATGCGTATGTTTAGAATGTTCTTTCTATTTTTCTATTTTCTCTTTAACCTTTTCTCTTGCCCTTCCCCATCTCCCCCCTTTCTCTCTCTCTCTCTCTCTCTCTCTCTCTCTCTCTCTCTCTCTCTCTCTCTCTCTCTCTCTCTCTC
>NW_014577171.1:134925-145643 GCF_000485595.1 Priapulus caudatus | reverse complement strand
CAGGATAGGTCAGAAATCGCCTAACTTAGAATTGATGAGATTTTGGTGGTGATCCGGATCCAATTAATTAATTAATTACATTTTCAGGATAGGTCAGAAATCGCCTAACTTAGAATTGATGAGATTTTGGTGGTGATCCGGATCCAATTAATTAATTAATTACATTTTCAGGATAGGTCAGAAATCGCCTAACTTAGAATTGATGAGATTTTGGTGGTGATCCGGATCCAATTAATTAATTAATTACATTTTCAGGATAGGTCAGAAATCGCCTAACTTAGAATTGATGAGATTTTGGTGGTGATCCGGATCCAATTAATTAATTAATTACATTTTCAGGATAGGTCAGAAATCGCCTAACTTAGAATTGATGAGATTTTGGTGGTGATCCGGATCCAATTAATTAATTAATAAAATTTTTTTACAGTGAGAGAATTGAGCTGCCTTGGCAGAGGTCTGTGCTCTCCGAGTGCTCTAGTTTATTGTTGTTTCCGTAGGTGATCACCCACATTCAGGCGGGACACATTCTCGAGCGACCCACCGTCTGTCCGAACGAGGTCTACAACATCATGCTGAGCTGCTGGTTGAAGAATCCGGCCGAGAGACCGCCGATGAAGGACATCCGCAGCAAGCTGACCGCCGTCCGAAACAACTCGCCACAGTATCTCGACATCATCGTGTGAAACGTGGCGCAAGCCTACACCAGAGCCGCAACGCAGCGACGGCGGGAGTAGCAGCAGCAGTGACAGCAGCAGCAGTGACGGCGGCAGCAGCAGCAGCAACAGCAGCGGTGGCGGCGGAAGTAGCAGCAACAGTGGGCGCGATGGCAGCAGCAGCATCGGTAACAGCAGCAGTGCCAGCAACAGCAGCGGCGGCAACAACACCAGCAATAGCAGCAGCGGCGGCGGCAGCGCCGGCAGCAGTAGCAGCAGCCGTTGAAGGAACGCCTTGATTAAAGCCTTTCTTTAATAAATATCGGGCTGCGTTGTCGATGAAAAAACCTCAACGCCTACGGAGCGTTGATTAACGTCGGTAGAGACGAATGACTAACTAATGAAAAGTCCCACCTGACGCCTAAACACTGCTTCATCACCGCTGCTGCTGCTCGCTCACTATAGCTAGCCGTACATTTCCCCTGGGCGAGTCCGCCACACACGGTGTGTCTGCAGTGAGCTACTCTACCGAGACTCGAACCCCGATCGTCGTCGGCTGCGGTCCCGGTGACGTCACACGGCGGGGTGCCGACGGCGGCTACCTAATTAACGGAGCGTTAATTAAAGGCGTGCCGAGGATGCTGCGCGTACTCCGCTCGTACGAGTGCGGCCGCTGCTGCTGCTGATTACCGCTGACAATGGAATATAGTCGGCGATGCTCCCCGTAAACACGGTGCCACGTGATGACAGGTACCGGAGACGCACGCACGCGTGTATACACACACATCCGCGAGAACAGGCGCGCACACACAGACGCACGCGCACGCACGCACGCACACACACACACACACACAGGCGCGCACACACATGCGCGCGCACACACACACACACACCCATCCATCCATCCATCCCAGGGAAGAATTTCTGCGCAATCTTACTACCTACCAGATATCTATCTAGCTGCACCTATACACGCTGGGAGAGGGACGGGTTGCTATGTAACTGACTACGATGGCGTGTCTGCAGGTGGGCGGACACACGATGCTGCCCGTGCGGTGGATGCCGCCGGAGAGCATCATCTACCGTAAGTTCACGATAGAGTCGGACACGTGGAGCTTCGGCGTCGTGCTGTGGGAGATCTTCACGTTCGGCAAGCAGCCCTGGTACCAGCTGGCCAATCACGAGGTGCGAATGCCGTACATATATAATGATGATGGTGATAATAATATTAATAATAATAATAATATTATTGTTATTAACTTTATTATTAATATCGATGACGGTGATGACGATGACGACGACGATGATGATGATGATGATGATGATGGTGGTGATGATGACGACGACGAAGATAATAATGCGGATAATCCTAATACTACTACTACTAATAATAATAATGATAATAGCATATTATCAATATTTAATAAATATGATAATTAATTGCTCTGATAATAACTTAATAATTACTTTTAATAATACGATGCGAAGCGAATAAGCCTTCAGCGTGCGTTCGTCCCACGGGAAATCTAATATAGGAAAGATAATCTAAGATATATAATATAGGAAACCAATCAGAAACACGCTTGAGAAACGATGTCAACTCGGGAATAAAAGAAAACACGAGGAATCCACTAGTACATCGATAGCATCGTGAGCACTGCGTTGCATTTCTGACATCAGTGTTATTTCTCGATCGTTTTACGTAACGGTCGGCTGCCCCGTTGTTATTAGCTGTTATTACCTCCGCCAAGGGGTTGGCAGGAGGTTATGTTTTCACCGGCGTGTGTTTGTTGGTTTGTGCGTGTACAGCCTAACTGAAACAGTTATGGACGGATTGTTATAACATTTTCAGGATAGGTCAGAAATCGCCTAACTTAGAATTGATGAGATTTTGGTGGTGATCCGGATCCAATTAATTAATTAATTAATTAATTACATTTTCAGGATAGGTCAGAAATGGGGTAACTTAGAATTGATTACATTTTGCTGGTGATCCGGATCCAATTAATTAATTAATTAATTAATTACATTTTCAGGATAGGTCAGAAATGGGGTAACTCAGGAATGATTACATTTTGGTGTGATCCGGATCTAATTAATTAATTAATAAAAATTTTTTACAGTGAGAGGAATTGAGCTGCCTTGGCAGAGGTCTGTGCTCTTCGAGTGCTCTAGTTTATTGTTGTTTCCGTAGGTGATCACCCCATTCAGGCGGACACATTCTCGAGCGACCCCCGTCTGTCCGAAGGCGGTCTACAACATCATGCTGAGCTGCTGGTTGAAGAATCCGGCCGAGAGACCGCGATGAAGGACAGTCCGCAGCAAGCTGACCGCCGTCCGAAACAAGCTCGCCACAGTATCTCGACATCATCGTGTGAAACGTGGCGCAAGCCTACACAGAGCCGCAACGCAGCGACGGCGGGAGTAGCAGCAGCAGTGACAGCAGCAGCAGTGACGGCGCAGCAGCAGCAGCAACAGCAGCGGGTGCGGCGAAGTAGGCAGCACAGGACAGATGTGTGTTACGCAGAAAATGGACAGCGCAGCCATCGGTAAAAACAAAAGCAGCAGTAGCCACAAACAGCGAAGCGCGCTAACAATATATCAGCAAATAGAGCAGCGGCGGGCGGCAAGCGACCCGTATAGTACAAGACAGCCCGTTGAAGAAACGACCTTATGATTAAAAAAAAAAAATAGCCTACCCTACCTACCGCGAAGACTTTCAGCCTAGTGTCGGGGTGAGGGCAAACATAAGATTCTTTTAATTGTGGCCTTATAGTAATTAAAATACTTTGCATGGGGCTTAGAGGAGGAGACGCGATCTAAACGACGAGGCGTACGACTAGAATACTGCCTACAATGTGGCATCATTGCTACGCATGCAATTTACTGCAGAATGTATTTCCAGACTTTGCGTTTCACTACACTTCGTGCATGCGCTTTACTGACGCTGTCATCACCGATTACTAGCGCGCCGTGTAAACATTTGTTGTCATCTTTTTCATCACGTTATTATTTTAATCATCACTATTGCAGTGACGTTGAGCCTGTGTGCACGAATGAAGGCAGCATTACCGGTCTCAGGAGGAGTCCATGCAGAGACAGCTGCCCGGCATTCTGGAAGAACCAGGCGAGCATTTAACATTATACATATATATATATATATATTAGCATATCTATACAGCAAACTGCGGCACAGTGTAAAATCAACCACATGCGTTATGTTCTGCATAGCTGCCATTATGCATCAAAATATGTATATAAGGTTTATATCCTAAGAACTCCCCGTAAAATCTCCTGCATGAAATTATATATTTAAGCTTCCTATAGAAGGGACAGGTGTGCCATATATCTTTTAAATTAGAAGGTGTCTGCTGGGCAGCAGAAATCGCCAATATTCTCTCTGGCATACGACAAGCATAGGTGCATCATGTCACTAGGCAATGGGTGACCATGTCAGCTATGCATGGTGACCATGTCCACTAGCCATGGTGACCAATTCACTAAGCATGTGTGACCATGTCACAAAGCCATAGGTGGCATCATGTCACATAAGCATGGTGGACCACACGACACGACACACACACACACACACACACACACACACACACACACACACACACACACATCCGCGAGCACAGGCGCGCACACACAGACGCACGCGCACGCACGCACACACACACACACACACACAACCCCTCCCCCCCACACACACACGCATTACTATATTATTTCCGAGGACAATCGCTGGAGAGGAACTGAGCAGAGCTGGGCAACGTTAATGCATCTCTCGTAATGAGAAGGTGACGGCACCGCAGCGGCCGCCGCGTGCGTGAAGCCTGCGGCACCGCGTGTTTGCCGCTGCTACGGACATTAATGAGTGCAATGACGACGCCGCCAGCCGCCAGCCGCCAGCCGCCAGACGACAATTGCTCTCGAGCGCGCGCGGAAAGCTCGAGTATTTTTCTACGGATAATATCGATTCGATAATGGCAAAGGTGTTATGTGGGATACGTCGCGAGCATTGTGGCAAGCTTGCTCTACATCGCGCGGTCGGGTTAAGTATTGAAATGTGTAGACTGCTGCAGAAGAGCGAGCATGCGTGGGCGAGAGGGAGAGCGCGTAAAAAAAGAATGAGAGAGAGGGGGTGTGAAAAAGAAAGAGAGAGAGAGAGAGAGGGTGTGAGAAAGAGAGAGAGAGGAGGGGGTATGAGAAAGATTAAGAGAGAGAGAGAGAGAGAGATAAAGAGAGCGCGAGTTAGAGGAAGAGTCGGAGAGAGAGCGCGCACGCGCGAGCGAGAAAGTGCGGGAAGAGCACAAGAGAAGGACAGAGAGAGAGAGAGAGAAAGAGAGAACGAACGATAGTGGGAGCGAGGCGGCGAGATCGCGCGTGAAAGCAGATAGCCACTGACTAGCATAACGGACGGCGTGTTAGGTATCTAGGTTAGTAATGGAGATCAGTAACTAACGAAGCACTCCGCCATGAGGCGGTGACGATGACGTAACACGTGACGTCACGGCGTCGTCCGTGTCACCTCGTGCGTCCGTGCGACACACGGGAACATTCACCGCATCATCATCGTGTTCATATACAAGTGTTGTGTCAATGTTTTGTCGTCGATTGTCGAACATTCACGCGCGCGCGACCTTTGCGAACATTCACGCACGCACGCACGCACGCACGCACGCACGCACGCACACACACACAGCACACACACACACACACACATGCCCGCACGGACGCACACACATGCGCGCACACATACAAACACGTACGAACGCACACACCCATACACAGACACGCGCGCACGCAAGCACGCACGCACGAGTTTACGTATATGTATATATAACGACCGTTCGTAACGTCTTTTTTTCTTCCCCGAGAGAGATGACATTGACTGACAGTAGTTAAGTGTGTATAGAGTGTATATATGTGCGTCCATCCAAATTACACGCGTTTGAAAATATATGATTGTATTGTCGTTAATCATAAATAACTTCGTGTATATATTATGAATAAATATTGCTAGTGCAATGCACTTCACAGTCTTGAACAGAACTCGACCTGATTCCAATATAATGCGGGAGCCAGAAGAGGGCAGAGGAATCTCCGTGTGTAAGAACCATCTCATGTGGCGCCATCAAGTGGCGAAGATATGCGTTTATACGAATAATTTGTTCAGCGAACCCAACGTACGTAGTGAGAAATGTTCGCTTCATAGTACGTGCATATTATTGTCATATATTATAATCCATATCTTTTGGATTAAATGATGCCCAGAATGATTTAATTTGTTGCTATATGAAATGATGACTATTTGATACATTGTTTATTATAGGATATTATTCATCGATTATCACATATGAACTGATTCAGTTACGAACCTCATTTGTTGTTTAACTTTACTTTCGTTACATTCTCTGTTGTAATGAAAATGTCACATGATATTTCCTGTTTGTTTCACATACGGTGAAAGTCCAATAAACCTAATCGATTAAGGTCGAATCATTCTCGCTTCAAACGAAATTCGATTTCTTTGTACGCGATTCTACAATACACACGCAGACGTTTTTAGTTAAAACATCGTAAGCAAAAGCATCGTTCGCTAATATAAACACGAGTGACATAAGATAGATATATAGGTATCTATACCATCATGTAAATCCTGTTAGAATCACTAACTGCTAATTCACTCATTTCACTAACAACGCGAACTGTGTTAATGAACCTCATCTATTGTATTTTCAGCCATCAAATAAAGTCAAACGCGAATCAAACGTGTCACCACCAGTGGACCAAATGGTAACGCTTTGTGAGTTTGATCTTATTTTATGTTTTTCGGTTTACGATGACCTTCGGTAGAGTATTTAATGCGTTGATTTATTGGACTTATACTGTATGTATATATTTTGTAAATTGCTTCTCATTCGTGAACGTAAATTATAAATATCATTACCAGTGAGTTTGCTTCATTAAACTACAGACGTCTTCATATTTCATTCAATCCACTTATTATTCAACATTGCTTACGTCACTAACGTGAATATATAGAAGAATCTGATTAATTTTCGTCGTGAATTAAATTCACATTTTCATTTACAGTTATCATACTACATTTGTGGTTCAATATTTACGAAAGAAATTATTTTTTAAATGGCTTGCGTGTAATCATTTAACACTGTTTAGTCGTGGAAAATGACTTTTCTTTATATTTGTGGATAACATCATACATATAATTACGATTAAGATTCCTTTTACTGGATTGAAATCGCCTCGCGCACATAAAGTTTACTTTACATCATATAGCAGTGACCTCAGAAGAATTTATTACTACCTATTTACATATGCCGACGGTATACAATTCCTAAGTACATGCGACTGGAAAAAAATAATTTCAATACAAACATTTTACACCCAATTGCGATAAAGGATTATAAGATATATTACTATAATTTTCATACTTCAAATACACCCCGGTTTTTATAAAGTGTTTAGGATAAGAGGTTAAGTTAGGTTAAAGTTTAGGTTAGGTTCAGGACTAGGTTGGGGTTTGGTCTAGGCTGAGGTTATGTCTAGTTGGGGTTAGTTCTAGGCTGGGGTTAGGTATAGGTTGGGTTAGGTATATGTAGGGTTATGGGTTACGGGTCATCGTTGTAGGTGGTGATGATGGTGACTTATGCACCGGAATGCTAATGTCGGCTTATACATAGACGAGCAAGTATTTGCCGAAAATCACATTTGTTCACGAAACGTGATGCGAAGATTGGAATTGGAAGATACATTCATACATGTATACATATATATATATGTATATATGGTATATATGCATATGTATGTATATATATATGGAGACTGGAAGAACCTATGTATCTTCTTCGATTTACACAGGTTCACTGTATTCCAAACATTAACAGATATTAGTGGCCTGCTGAAGTAGCGCACTGATATTAAACTAGAGAACGAGCGAGCTGTGTTCTAAGACAAATTACACCATCCCTTACAGTGCACACACGCATGCATGCATGCACTGAAAAATCTCATTTCGCGTTGAATGAGTGAGTACTGGTACATTAACAGTTGAAAGATACTCTTGATGTGATTAAAGGAAGGGGGTCAGCTTAATTACGGTACATCAAGTATTTCACACTAAAATATTCACTTAAAAACCCATAGGATTCCCTGTAACGTGCGAAAATATAATGCATGCTAATCTCATTTATGCGTGTGCTACAGTGTCCTTCGTTATATTAATCACAGTTTCTATGCTCATCGTTCTAATATTACTTAGCCTTAACAGTTTTACTGATTAATTCAGCAATTTAAATTAAAACCATTACCATTAGAGTAACTTTGCCAAGTGTTTTTTGGCATCGGACCTCAGATTCTGTATACCTTTCAAAGATCCTAGACATTAGAAAAATAATTGTCACACACAAAAATGCAACAGGAACTTTGATGCTTTTCACGTACACAGAATGCGGGTGAGAGAATGTAATCACACTTCACTGCCAACACGCACGTACACTCCAATAAACTGACCTATGAACTAACACGATGGAGATCTCCCAACATGCGCATTAGAGCAATGAGAAACACTGACTTAACGATGAAAAACCTGAGCTAGGGATCTGGTTCGTCTCCGAGAAGAAGTGAGAGCCGTCATCAGATGGCCTCGTATTGTGGTCCTAGGTGAGCGTCCGTACAGGTGAGAACTTTGAATGTGAATATGAAACCATCCTTGTGAGAGAAAAAAGCAAAGGAAATCAAGCCTCGATGACGACCTTAAATACTGCTTAACCTACACGTGCATGACGGACACACAAAAATCAGTTGTTCTCTACTTATGTTCCCACAGAAACTACGAGACATTCTGAATTGAGTACAAAAACAGGAAGTGATGCCTGCTACCACAATCACCAGGAAACTGCAAACAATAATTAGGACTGACACACACGTGTATCCGTAAACAACATAGAACTTCACACAGATCTTTTTTTTAAATGCAGACAACTATGCAAGAATTAGGAGCATGTGAACTGACAGGTGGCCTCTTGCATTGCCCTACCTTTATTAATTCAGGAAGATCGACCCAGAACTCGTAGTGTGGCCAGAGTTCTCTGCCAACAGCGCCATTGGAGTAATTAAAAACACAGCCGAGTATGAGGTAGGATATACTTCCAGTGAAGAACCTGAAATCAGCATCACACGATACTACATTAGATTATTACCTCCGCGCAACAGAGTTGCAGGGAGGTAATGTAATCGCTCCCGTGTATGTGTTCGTGTGTGTGTACGTGTGTGTGTGTGTAGCCAGCAGCGAGCCAGCTGTTATACACATGTATACATGTTACACGCGTTGGCGCGATCGATTCAGCACCAGCTCGCCTTAGGCCGTCCAGTCAGCAGCAGCTCGCCTTAAGGCGTCCAGCCAGCAGCAGCCAGCAGCGAGCCAGCTGTTATACACATGTATACATGTTACACTAATGCGGAGGTATGCACTTTTTTTGAGTGCCCTCTGTCTAGTTACACAAGTAGATCAGTAGACAGGTATTTGGGAGAGTGAGTTGGTAGGTGGAGTGGCAGGCTCACGTAACATCAACACGAAAACCATTGATGTTTCCTCAAAATATTTTTAATAATCCTCACGAAATCATGGGTTAGATGAAATGGTAATTGTACACGTACTGTTTTTTCCCCTAAACCACATTTTCCGGAGATTTCTCCCCCAAATAAGTGCAGCCAACCTGCTTATCTTCAATCTTGCATTTTACACAGCTCTGGAAGAGCTTATTTTCTTGTTGCTTCGCTATCTAATTATTCAATAGACAGATGACGACACACTAGGCTGACATGGCCAGTTAATTTTAAAATACCACCGCTTCATGCTTCCCTAGCTTCTAATTAAACCTGATGATACAGCTGCAGGAAGCAGGGTTGATACTCGTGAGCGGTTAATGCTATGGTGTGATACGGTTATAAAAATAGTATATATATTTGGTGAGTATATATATCATATTTATTTTGGTAAGTATATAAAGTAAGAACCCTTGGGAACTCAGATGTGTTACAGCCCCATACAGCTACAACCTGCTTGGTCCCCAATCTCTTCACTCAACGGGGCAATGAATCTTTCCGTAACTCATGTCATTTCCCTCACGACTTGCTGATATTGCTCTCACGTGGGAGTTCAGTATTGGATAATGCATTGGGACAATATCAAGAAATTATGCAACTACATCATATGACAGCTTCATACCTTAATGTGTGTACAATAAACAATCACCACAATCTAATTGCAATAGGTTTACATACATAACATCTTACCTTCACAGATAGTTTTTTAAGTCATAACAGAGAGTATACTTACACAATGAGTAAGATGGAACCAACACTTATGCCTGTAGAGGAACTTGACGGTATGGGGGCTGCAGTCGGCATGCTGTAGCAAGCTCCATCATAAGGAAGCTGCATGAGGTACTGCAAAACAGATAAAGGGCTTACAGTGCATGTACATTTTACTATAAAATTAGCTTCAAATCTCAAGTATTCCAAAACAATTCTAAAGGTATTTATTTACCGTGAATTATACATTGAACTAAAACAGTGAAATCAGTTTTCAATGAATGGTGATGCAAAGCAACAATACTCAAGATTTTAAATCACCCGTAAATTCTAAATGTATGGCGTGCTTTAAAATTTAAACACTGGGTGAATACCTACGGTACAATTCGACGGCGTATAGTGCAGAAAACTCGGTTTCGGCACAACACTAAAGTTTCCCACCAACATCCAGGATGCGTTCGGGTCGCACGTGAACGTAATCTTCATGTTCAAGTTACACGGCAGGACTGAACTGCCTGCCGGCGTGCCACCGGTAAGAATCGCATGAAATCCAAACGTGCCTGATGAAAATGTCAAGAAAATATACGTTAAATCATTTGGCGGATTGCGATTCATTGAACTTGCTCTCCTCTGCGTTCTCTCTCTCCCTCTCTCCCTCTCTCTCACTCTCTCTCACTCTCTCTCACTCTCTCTCTCTCTCTCTCTCTCTCTCTCTCCCTTAATTAT
>NW_014577171.1:122301-132948 GCF_000485595.1 Priapulus caudatus | reverse complement strand
TCATATATCAAGGTTTTAACAGCCCCATATCTATGCCATTCCGTTGTGACTTATGGCAGCCCAAGGCGTTGATGGCAGCAATCGGCCCCCTCAGCGTTGGAACCTTATTTCATCACATGCCAACATTTTTGAATGAAAAATAGGTAGATCCTGCGTGCGACGCCAGTCCGCGGCGCCGCTAGGGGGTTCTGGGGCGACATGCCCCCCCAGAAAATTATTCAAAAAATGGGTGCGTAAATGCGTGCCCTTCTCCTGCATTCTGGCGGAGTAATGACTGGCCAATAGAATACATTATGAGCATACGATTACATACATTTATTAGAGATAAATATGAAAAAATGAAAAAAAAAGAAGTTTTTTCAAATTTTTGCAATGCCGGTAGGGTAGAATCATATTAAAAGCTGTAGGCGTAAAGCTCTTCAAAAAGCGGTATATTATTAGTCTACCGCGTAAAAGCCGTCAGGGTTGGCATAGTATGTGTATTGTGATGCTGCCAGTGATTGGTGGCCTTGGCAATGAAAATGCCCAGCGTCGTACAATGTACACACTTCGTTTTCTACTGACTATTTTAATTGTTTACTTCTGCCGCTGCTGAATGTATCTTACAGATCTTAAACATCAACACTGATTAAACTAGAAGGATATGAGTATCTGTTCGTACAGCGCTAGTGAGCAATCATGCTTGCCACTTGGTTTTGTCGAAGAGCTAGACTAGTGCTAGTGACGTAGACTTATGCCTATATACAGAGCAGTTGCCCATGACGATGTCGCAAAAACTATCGTCACGTGGTCGCTGGACGAACATGTGTCCAAATAGTACGCCGCTATTTTTTTTGCGGGTAAAAAGGTACAATGGGGGAAACTATCATATCGTGCGACACATTGAGTACATTTATAGAAATCTAGATAACATAGTCATAGACACCATGTCTTAGCTATAATCTCTCTAAATTTTTGGTTTTTTTGGAAGACGCATTAGTCTAATTAGATTACTACGACCATCTGTCAGCCGTTATCCATACAGCCGCCCGACTTTAAGGCAGCGTGTGATACATTGGAACAACATGGAGTCAAATCCTGAGATGGCGCAACTCTCGTACTATAGGACCCTACTGTAGACATCAGTCGCAGTGCTGATCGGGTCCGGTCAAGATAGAGAACTTGGTCCTCAATATAACCAATGTCATTTACATCAATATAAATATAATTCTATTCAATATATAGGAGGGTTTATGGTTAGGCGGTATGATTACGGGTAGGTTAAGCCACTTCGTTTTATACACCCATGTGCCATTGACATTCTGCGTCTATGTTCTGCCCACTAGTACGCATCTCCGCCTGCGAGGCACCGGTCATGACGAGTAAACTCCCCATATGTGATCTCAATGCTTATCTGCCTTGCATACGCAGGCTCGCCTCACCTTGTATCCAAGAACAGTGCACGTAGCCAGGCGAAAAGAGCACCGATAATGGATGACCGAGTACATGACACACTGAATAATTTAAATTATGGTCAATGCATGCTCTAAAATGTCGTTCTTAAGCCCAATCCCCGATCCGATATTTGAGCGCCCCATTCAACATACGCGCTTAACGCCATTGTTCGCGCATTAACATCGCGCTTTCTGCGGATCAAATCCTCCCGACTTTCGACCTTTCAGGCTAAGCGCTATGCGCGTGTTGAAACTGTCAACGGTGTATTGGGACCCATGTTCTCAATCCATTGAAGCCGTCTTGTTCCGGATATACCGAACTACTCGTACTAAATACTACTATCTAATATGCTCGACCGTACCTCGCCTACTTCCAACTTAACGAGTCTAGGAGTCGCCTACGCCGACCCACTACTCCCTACCCTAACCCTAACCCTAACACTAACCATAACCATATCAAGCTAGATAGTTACCAGGCGTATGTTCCGGTTTACCGACCGCGACCCAGCGGTACGTTCCGCAGTACCCTGGGGACAGAGACCCTATCAGCGAGTAGTAAAGTAGTAACACTGTCACTGTTAAAGTTACAACTGGGCCCACAACATACAAGAAGACGTTAACTTAGTATATATATATATATATATATATATATATATATATATATATGAATAACCCGAACATCTTTTAAAAATGACTTGTTTCCAATTAAAAAATCGGATCGCGTCTCTCTCTCTCTCTCCCTCTCTCTGGGTTCTTAAACATGCACCAACACATTGAAGAAAAAAAGCGTTTTCATTTAAAACAAGTCCTTGTGAACAGAAGTTCAATGCTGCACCGCGTCTCATACAAAATTCTGGATCTGCTACTGCTTTTTAAAGCAAAGGGGATTATATTTTACAATTCCCTACAGGAAAATAAAGAATATATTTCAGTATAAATACATAATTTTGTTCCTATTCTCAATTTTATATTTATTACTATTGTTCCTATTTTTATTCTTATTCATATTCTTATTATATTTTATTAATTATAACATTCTAGAATATAAGTCCACGGGTGTCAACCCGTTCCTGCTGAGCGGTTGCACCATGTGATTATTGACAGCTGATGTCAGACTCATTACATATTATAATAATATCTGAGATTAAAACAAAGATTACAGAGAATTGCGTAGATGACACAGCAATAAACACACAGCGTGTGTGTATTTATTATAATACTTGTCTTATATTTTACTCATCTAGTTATAATGATGGGCCTACTATAGTCGTATACGTTGTATTACATAATGCAATGATGGCTTTAGCAACTATAGAAATAATATGGATAATAATATTGATCAGACTTCATAAAATTCGATGACTAGGGTTTGTGACACAACTTTAGACTCATAAAGTGTCTGGCTTACACATTCACATAAACACGAAGATATAGATAATTGGATCTTGGAGTAATCATTGATCATCAGAATCATTGAAATTCATTCATTCATTCATTCATTCATTGAAATCAGAATCATTGAATCATTAATCATCAGAATCATTGATCATCAGAATGATTACTTAAAGATTGGATGGACCAATTAATGGCTAGATGGAGAGATGGACGGATGGAGTGGAAAAAAATAGATAAACAGAAACAATTAGGTGGAGGAAATGTTGTTCTACTGTCTGAAACTCGAGAATTTCGTACAGCCATTTTCCATAATGTCAACTATTTCAGTGATCGTAATGTTTTAGTTACGGAAGCAGTTTACACGTGAATGCTATTAAACATTTGCACCTTTCAAGGCAAGTAATGGTTGCAATGGCTCCAGACACACACACACACACACACACACACACACAGTTATAGGTGGATGATACTTATTTATCTCAAGAGGTTAAAATGAGTTAAGCCAATGAGAGATAAACTACTGAATATTATGACTATATCACTCTTCCCACTTCCTCACTAGCTCACAATATGGTCATAATGCTATGATAATTCTACAAACCATACTGCAAGCCTCCATTACAACGACGCAAAATTACACACACGCTAGCTCCACTTCATAAAATTTGGCTTACAAGCACTCTAAGTACATCTGTTCGACAGACATCGTATGAACGTCTGAACCAAATATGGCCCCACAATGAAATGCGAGTGAAATGTGATGCAATGATAACATTTATAATGCACAATGTCTGCCTGAAATGAGAATACAATGCCAATGAAATGCTGTATTGCTCACACTGCAATGTGACAATGTCACTGATAAATTAATTTTAAAAAAGACATACGAGAATGAGACAAATATGTATGGCATAATTCCCATTCCCATTCTAACTCTGGAACACCAGATACTGACATTCAGTAGTATTCTCTACTGGGTCGACTTGCAGTTTGTAATGACAAGCCTTTAGAAACCCAGAGTCACCAATTATACATTAAGTACGAGGCATGGCCACATCTAAATGAGAGAAATCGTCACCTATGCTGCAACCTCAACATCAAATCTCTCGCAAAAAAAATTCTAGGAAAGAGTGAAATGCATACGGCAGCCAAACAATTGACAAGCGATCTACACAGATGCGCGGGAAATGGATGAACTCTGTAAGGCATGCTCACAGTAATAAAGTTTGCTACTCGAGTGTCAATCACATGTATACACTGGACACTCGGATGTTACTTCACGTTTTAAAACATGAAGGGCGGCGTATCTACGAGGTGGACTCGAGGTGTCATGAGGCTCTCCACGTCTGGTGGATCTTGTCTAAATGTTGCGCGGCTGCATCGCTGATGTTCAATGCCGGATTCATCTTTCCCAGACCTTCCTCTCCCAGCAGAGAAAGACCGCATATCCCAAAGTAAGCGTGGAGAGCGTCTAAACGAAAAAAAGTAGTAATACTAAGAAGCATTCAAATACCCTTACACATGTAACCAGGAATTCATGATAGATATCCACTATATGCTACCGTTGTATCGTGAGTTGATAAATATGTTACATTTACCCTACCATTGGATGGTTTTTTCGCCACTAGATGGCGCCACATACTGTATATGTACCTTCTGGCTCTTCATGAACACGTTTCCATGGTACATATTATCCAGAGTGCTGGACCATCACAAGGAATTGGATTCATTACTACCGGTATTTATTTAACTATCAGAATGTTATATTTTTTGCTAATTACTGCATGCTTCCTGCTTCTATTTTGTTGTGAATTTTCCTAGATTACCTGGATGGTGATCTGGCCATTTTGCGAACCCTCCGGTCACAGTGTCTTGAGTGCTGAGCACAAAGGTGCGGTTGGCATGTTGGTTAATGAGATCATATGCGTCTAACAGCTGAAAAAATGAAAAAAAGATACGAGACGTGAAGCAACTGATGCAAACACAAAGAAAATAGATGCCAAAAACACGAGAAGAGAGATATTACTTCATACTAGGGAGACAATTGTCATCGTATAATAATTGGAAAAGCGGCAACCTCGGATACCTTTAACGTTGCTCCAACCCAGAACGAGTAGCACGTGTCGGTGGGTTTGTTCGGACGCCCTTGAAAGCCCGTCTGCTGTCTCAGCAAGCACCATTCACGAATCCTGTCCAGTTCTACTCTCGAGAAAGTCATGTGCAGTCTATCCATGAGCACCAGCGAAGCAATTGCACAAAACGTTGAACCACCTGGCAGTAGACAAATTCATCCCTGTGACATTTATCCTAATGGGTAATAAATTTTTAAATTATAACATTAACTATTCACGCATGTTGTTTGGTCACTGTCTCCGTGGCAGAGACGTGCATTAAACTATACGAATGAAGTATAGATGCTTAAATGACTCACCGTGAGATTCCAGTCCCGGTCCTTGTCCTATGCCACCATCATAGGACTGCGAAAAACCAGCGATGAAATTAATAACTTTTTACATATATACAAACACCAATATTGTCAAGTTATATACATATATATATATATCTAGAGCGAGAGAGAGAGAGAGAAAGACTGAGAGAAAGAGAGAGACTGAGAGAAAGAGAGAGACTGAAAGAAAGATAGAGAGAGAGAGGGAGAGAGAGAGTGAAAGAGAGAGGATGCGGGATAGAGCGAGAGAGAGTGAAAGAGAGAGCGAGCGAGAGACAGACAAATGCACAGACAGACAGACAGATAGGTACAACAAAAGGAATCCAAAATTCTTTGAGGAAGGAGAAAGTCCTTGCTGTGGTACATACCTGGCTTCGGTAGATATAGTGTGCAGCCCTGTCAACGTCAAACCCTGTCCAGTCGTCCAGCACATAACAGATAGACGACGCGCAGTAAACGAACCTCATGTCATTCTCGCTGCCCTCCAGTGTGGCCTTAAAACTGCACAAAATCGGTAGTCGCGTATTAACGTTACAAACTTTCAGGATACCGTCATCTGTGCACGACAAGGCATAAAAAGCGCAAAGTTTTCGTGTGTGACTTTGCGTAAGAAAGTCGCAACGATTGTGGTGTGGCGTGGTGCTCAGCAATATTTGATCACATATACACCACGCCGCACGCACGCACGCATGCACGCACACACACATGCAGACGCACAGATGTAACAAGAGCAGCATACGGAGCGGACTCACTGTCACATTAGTCAGTGGGCAGACGTGGCAACGGGAACATTTTAGGTAAATCGATGCATCGAGGTAGTCACCTGCCGTCTTCCAGCTGCAAAGCTCGGAGGCCGGCCGACAATGCTCTCCTGTTCACACGCGTCAGCTCGTCGCCCAGGATGATGAGGCAGAGCAGACCGGTGTACGTCTGCGCGATGTGACCCGAGTCGTAGGCGATCGCCGCCTCACAGCTCGTCTGCAATGCGAGACGTATGGCTAATATGTGGCCAGCATGGACATGCATATGACTACTCGTGCGACGCAGGCCACGTACCGTGGGCCTGTAGGGTTCTCACTATGAATTCAAAACCATATTCAAGCACTTTTCAAACACTATTCAAGCACCTGGACCTACGTCACACGTAAAAGTAGAGGTGAGGGGGGAGCCCCGACCGGGCTGCCCGGGGCCTGCTGTCGGAAACATTGTAGATTGTCACGATATCGTGAGTCTAAAATGCAATAACTTTTGAAACGAGGTGTCGTGGAAAAGCCGTGACATTTTAGATTCGTGATGTCATAACTATTTGTTATGTTTCTGACAACAGACCGCTGGGCTTTTGTGGGCTAGTATCGCTAAAGCTGGGTTTACACTGCCAACTTTGAATTGGCGAATTGCCGAATTAGAATATCTTCTAATCTCCCAACTAGCTGCTATCGATCGGTTAGACATGCAACTTTTGCGTTTACACTGCCGATTGTCAGTTTGCGAAATTGGTACAATTCGGCAATTCGCCAACACAAAGTTGGCAGTGTAAACCCAGCCTAAGCTGAAGACAATAAGTCTTGTTTGATGGTATATCTGCTAGCGTCTGCCTTAGAGTGACCCATCTCTACGACACACAAGAAACACACATACCTGCGTTGGGTTGAATTTAGCACCTATTGTCGCAGATCCTCTAAAGCCACAATTTGATAGGTTGGAAGCTGTAAAAATAATAAATATCAATATTATAAAAAAAAATAATTGTTTGGTGAAACAGTTACTGAGTTAGTTCATTTTATTCATTTGTAACATGTTAACATTTTACATATACCAAGGGCTTTACCTCGCAAATTGTTATCATATGTTATGATGTATAGACTAATTAAGTTGCAATCACAATAAGAACTACCTGATTCATTGGGAAGAACTTGGTGTGAATATATCCAATCAACAATCTCTTCTTTTTTATTCTTTATTGTGTCAAGGCTGTTTAAAATTTCCATTCCAGATATTGCAAAAAACAATATAGTTAACCTGTCAACATATGAATGTAATACATTAATGTTTCAGGTTTACATTCATGTTCAGCATAGATCTATACCTCCAGTTAAACTAATAACGGATTACAAGGATTACACTTGAATTTTAAAAACTATTAGTCTAGTACTAGAATATTAGAAGTATATTCTGTATTCAACATTACTAACAACTATTCATCATGTACACATGATAAAAATATACATACACGTATACTATTGTGTGCGTGTGTGCATGCGTGCGTGTGAATCAACATATATAAGAAAACGATATGATAACGTATTTCAGAGATTTGTTTCATGAATGTCGTCCCATGAATATATTGTTACACCTCTCCATATTATAATTATCTCTTTTTACATCCGTTTCACAGAACAGACTAGCATCATGCATGCATCTTGTCTGTTAAGAATTATTCTAGTACAGTATTTGCTATGGACACACATGCTTGGGCTGCTCCAATATTTTCTATGATGGTACTATGAGTTCTATTCATTAGGTTCTAATCCATATATCTCCTATTATGTCTACTTAGATGCTGTTCAAATGCTCCACTACAACAGACAATGCCACTGCACACGTGCCACTGTGCACAAATACACAATAGATAGGAGCATGTGGGTAACTAACTGTAAATGCTAAAAATCGCCGATTTGCACAATAACAGGACAAATACTGAAGCTACATCTTAGTATCGATCATGTTCTTGTTCGAGTAACGTGTTTTACACTGCCTATATTAAACAGAATTTTGCGCGACTTCTCTGGGAAAATGAGGATGTTGCCAAAAGAACTCATAAAAAACCCTATGAAAGATGAGAAAGATAGTCTATCTGAGAAAACTAGTGGTACTCCCTATCATGTTGAGTATTGCCTAGAGGTGCAAATCCACTTTAGGCACCTTAGGTATCACGAAGTGATGCACAGATTTCTGTGTATCATCAACTGATGCACAGATTTCTGTGTATCATCAACTGATGCACAGACTTTCCGTATATCAAGGAATGATGCAAAAACTCTAACCCTAACCCTAACACACTTCGTGATACCTAAGGTTATACGGTACTTTATGACTTAGGGTTAGGGTTAGGAGTTTTGCATCATTCCTTGATATACGGAAAGTCTGTGCATCAGTTGATGATATACAGAAATCTGTGCATCACTTCGTGATACCTAAGGTGCCTAAAGTGGATTTGCGCCTTGCCTAGATACAGTAACGTAACCCAACACAAGAGTAGGGCTACAACGGCTATATGTATCATTTTTGTGTGAAGCCTACTCTTCGTGTGTTGGGTTATTGTATCTAAATATTATGTAGTTGCAACTAAGCGAGTGGTGTACATTTTTTGGTTTTCACGCTTTTCCACATGCACCAGTCCCTTCTGTACAAACCCACCAGTCTAAATTCGTTAAATCATGTACCAGTACGGCAGTAGGTAGCCCGACCAGGCTGAGCGACGGATTGTCTATACAGCCTGACACCCTTCCATACAAAAAACCTATCACCTCTGCAGATCTAGATGAATAACTCTGTATATCTCAAATAAAACTATTCCATTACCACCTTTGACTTGCCTTGTTTAAAATATGAACGTTAACTCACAGTTGTCCTGCTTCTAAACTAGAATGTATCTCTTAATTCACGGTATAATCTGCTAATTCTCACAGCATATCAACTTTCAAATCAGCTTTAACCGCCATGTTTAGCAAGGCACGGAAAACCCGAAACGGAAAAGACTCGCTAGAAAATACTACAGAAATAGTACGATGGCTCTCACGGCAATTACACACCAACGCAAGTGAAACGATGTTCACAAATGTCTGGGCCATTTGTAAAAACCTTAGATGACATGTTCTCGGGTGTTGGGGTGGTTTACATGAGGACCGCAGATAGTTTAATTTCGCTTGTTCGATCAATTGCGGATTTTAGTCACAGTCGGAATGATAGCAAACATGGCGGCGAATTCATAAATGTTGTTGCATTCGTCTCAAAAAGTCGCTGTAACCCCGTAAGTACCCAGCGCATCGTAGCGCACTGATGGTTACAAGAAGGTGGACGTTTACTGATTCATTTGGTATATCACATGTGTGGTGTTCTTTGGCGATACTTGGAACATAAGGCAACTACGTGTTTAGCTGCAGCCACGGTTTGAAACGGTATCATAACCCTAGCGATACCGTTTCTTGGAGCTAGGCAGTAGGCAGTACAATTCACAGCCCCTGTGACTGTGAGTCTGACTCTAACCAAACTGTTCAGGCTCGTACTTATGAGAATCAACCCCGTTACACACCTGTTAGTATCCATTGTAGAATACTGATGAGGCAAAACGTCAATGCATCGATTAAAAAATTTAATGTGCTTCTCCCTTAGAAACTCATCTTCAGTGGGGGCCGCCATTTCCGCTATCGTGCCGCCATCTATCGGCAGTATGAGTTAACTCGGTGTACGGTAGTTTTTGAAAGCGGTAATTTTTATTGTAATTCATAAATGAAAGACATTTTTAGAAGCTCAATTTTGTGCAGTACAGCCAACACAAGAAATTCAAACATACGAAGCACAGCCCTTAACCTTGAGCAGTATATTTTTCTGGCATTCTTACAACCCCATTCAGAACGATACATATGACGTCACTGTAAGCGTGTGACTGCACTCACACAGATAGTTCATGAAAAAAACGGTGATTTTTCGGATAAACTTAATAGATCGATGTTTTGTTAGTTGTAAGTTTGTAGTTAGAAAGCATATTATCTAGTCATCGTATAGTCAGTCAAATGAGGAAGCCAGCGGCTCAGGGAAATAACCAAACACAATTCGTAATCTTATCCGTCTACGCATATATTTATTATAAATTATGTAACGCGAAAAACATCAATAAATACACATACTATGTGACAGTCGCTCAACGTATAAATAACCATTCCAATCTCTCTCATTATAAACTCATCAACAATCGTACGTATCACCATATTCAGCCTACCGCGTCTGTGCGTGGAAATGGGCGCGTGTATAAATAGATATCAGGAGTTAATAAAGACAAAGGAGTTTGACACGTATTTCACTACATTTTGTCGTACGAGTTAGTTTTTTGTCTTTATTAACTCCTGATAGATATGGGGCTAGAATGGCATAGATATATAAATAACCCGAACATCTTTTAAAAATTACTTGTTTCCAATTAAAAAATCGGATCGCGTCTCTCTCTCTCTCTCCTTCTCTCTGGGTTCTTAAACATGCACCAACACATTGAAGAAAAAAAGCGTTTTCATTTAAAACAAGTCCTTGTGAACAGAAGTTCAATGCTGTACCGCGTCTCATACAAAATTCTGGATCTGCTACTGCTTTTTAAAGCAA
>NW_014577171.1:102536-121347 GCF_000485595.1 Priapulus caudatus | reverse complement strand
TCTTCTCCTCTCCTAACTCTCTCTCTCTAACTCCTTTTCAATTCTCTTCTCATTCATCGCTCTCTGCCCTCATCTTCTTCTCTCTGCCTCTCTCTGGTTCTCTCTCTCTCTCTCTCATTCATTCAATATCTCCTCCACAGAACAGCAAACATTTGGCCAGAACTGCACGTGTTGGCGGGCTACCCCCGCTGCCGCTGCCGCCTCGCTTACGCCGCTATCTACAGCAACTCGTGCGACAGCGGCGACGGCAGAGAATTCGAGTCCGACGAGCCGTGGTAGTCGCTGACAGATCCGGCTTTCCGGATCGGCCGTCCGACGCGACGGGCCGACACGATCATGTCGGGCCGAAATTGCGGATGTCGGCGCGCGTGTTTCATCAGGTGGTCGCTGCGCATGAAGCGCTTCTCGCATAGAGGGCAGGCGAATCGCTTTTCGCCCGTGTGCGTGCGGTAGTGGCGCGCTAGCTCGTCCGAGCGAGCGAATCTCTTCACGCATTGCTCCCACGTGCAGAGGAACGGCCGCTCGCCTGTAAACAACAAACAACAACAAAACGCTCGATTAGTTACGGATCGAGAAAAATATTCATTATTTATATATACTATCAGAAGTAGATAATGAGGTCTATTATCTACTTCTGATACTATCAAGAGCTACCTATTACCTATAGGTATTATTAGCCCTTGATACTATAGGCCTAGGTATATATAAAGGATATAGCTATCAATTAGTTATAGGTCGAAAATAAACGGTCGTTCACTTGTCAGTCGAAGAAAGGTCGATTGGGTACAGGTCCAAAAAAAGGTCGATAAGATAAATCTATAATTTTGCCAAAACATTGCTGATTAGTTATGGATCGAAAAAAATTGTGGATTGGGTACGGATCGAAAAAGATTGTTGATCGGTTATGGATTGAGAAAAAAATCGCACGAGTTTATATCCGTAATCCGTATGAATCTTTGATTCGATCTTCCTATTAACACGGCAATAAAATGTATCGAGAAGAAAGTCACGAGTAGGTGTTTTACTAGTATAAGTAAGTAAAAACTTTATTTAACGGTAAAACATGTTAGGTACAGACACAATAAATTGGCGCGGACCTATCTTCCACATGGCCGTCTCACACTCACAGCAACAGAACGGTTAAATATTAAATAAATACACAATAAGAGTTGAAATACTTTGGCTAAAATTGTACGGGGTAAGTAGAGCACAATGGCCCCTATTGATAGGGCAAGGTTTTCTTTAGATTTTATTTTTCTGTGTCTACTGAGGAGACGCAGGGGAGATTCTGGGCTCGCACTAAGGAATGAGTTCATTAGCTTCCTGCTACTACTGCTGAGTGCTGACCCTCAGGCAATCTTATCTCGTAAACACCTCTAATGGAAAAAATCGACAGTCTGCGACTCTGCGTACAAAGTACGATCACTGATACGCCGCTCCTGGACCAGAGTCTACCCCCCACCCACCATACACAGTCGAGATATCCCCGTTCTCTGAACTACCTATAGATACACGCGCGCGCGTGCGCGAGTGACATGCCCGCCTGTGCAAACATCGACTATATCAAGATTATATACATACAGCCAGCATCGTGGATGGCGGGGACAAGCGTGCGGCGGGGAGGAGGAGGGGACGGCAGACGGCAGGGGGAGCGGCGGCGTGACGCACGCACACCCACCGCCGACACGCTGGGATGCGAGCTGACGGCAAAGGCACGATGACGCCGCGTTAAGGCGTCACAAAGAACCCGCTTCGCACCGGGAAATGTATATATGAGCTATAGGTAAACCGGAACATGCAGGCAAGCAGGCAGTGCACGGCGCGGCACGCGTAGCAAACAAAGGCACGGTCAAGCATAAGACGGCTCAGCTGCTGTAGTAGTAGAAGCATTAGCAGGAGCAACAGCAGCACTACCACCACCACCACTGTGTGCGTGTGCGTGGCGTGCGTGTTTTACGCGAGTTCAAAGCTGTAACATGGGCCATCAATTTCCGTCCAGGAATGTTGGCAACAAACATGCAAGCACAGCCCACCCATCTCGCCCTACCCTCGCTCAATCTCTCTACGGTCACAGCTCAATAAAATCACATCCGCTGATCAGTCAGCACACGTATCGTGCACGCGCCCCAACCCCGTGCTTCTATCGACCGCCCACCGTAACCCTTCCCTTCCCTATCCGCCGCTCCTATTCCCCAAAATACCCGTCTTAGCCACTAATCATCGTTGGCACCTGCGGTACATGAAGCCACTACAGATATGCCACCCCGCTGCGTCTAATGAAGACTCGTTGCCTTGGTAACCGCGACTACGTCCCGACGCATACGATTACAGTCGGCGAATTACACGAAACAGGAAACGAGAATGCACGGCGGGAAGTCCGTGACCAACTAACATTGCTTGTTAATATAAATGAAAACTTATCGCAAACTGGTGTCGTTGGCCTATACCGAAATAACAATTAAGTCACGACACCGACCGTCGAAATCGCGAACTAGAGCGTTTGATTCGTCGACAATTATTACGTCACCAACTTTTGTTCACGCAACAGAACGTCGCTCGTTATTTTTCTCATTTGAAAACACGAATTATCATAGTTCGAACCGAGTATACTTATATATACGTAAATATAGTGTGCTTCTCGCGTTCACTACTACATACTCATTGAGTACAATTAATCGGTGCTGATATCACCATGTGAACGGCGACTAACCTATCGATATATATATAGTCAGCACTTTCCCGTTTGCAATAACACAGATATTGCTCCGTGCTTAACCTCAAAATGACAAAAAGTACTTTATTGCATGACGCGCACATAATATTTGTTTATTTATAGACGTTATATGTTGACGAAAACACCATAATATCAGAGTTTTTCTACGGTTATCCAGTGCTGCTTCGAACATTAACCCTGCATGACTAAAGAAATGTGTTAAGAAAATATTTTTTCCACAGCCGGTAACTAGCTGTTCATACGGCGCTACGACCTTTTGAGTGCGAGGCTTAAATATACAAGTAATATCTTGATAATTACATACCATGTTTATGATTGACTGAACAAATGACGATATTTCGTTAATATATACAACCACGTTCCCATATACCCGATCTGTATTTCTCTCACACACTACCCCAACCACACTTCCTGCCTCTCTCGCTCTCTCTCACCTCTTTCACCGCCCTCCCTCTCTCTCTCTCTATATATATATCCCTCTCTCTCTCTCTCACTCTCTTATTCTCTCTTTACTCCCTTCTGTCTACCCCTCCCTCTTCTCTCTCTCTCGCTCTCTCTCTCTCTCTCTCTCTCTCCTCCTCTCTCTCTCTCTCTTCTCATCTCTGTCTCTTCCTCTCTCTCTCTCTCTCTCCTCAATTCATTCATATCTCCTCACCAGAACAGCAACATTTGCGCCAGAACTGGCCCACGTGTTGGCGGGCTTACCCCCGCTGCCCGCTGCCGCCTCCGCTTACGCCTGCCATCTACAGCAACTCGTGGCGACAGCGGCGACGGCAGCTAATTCCGCATTTCCGACGAGCCGTGGGTAGTCGCTGACCAGATCTCCGGCTTCTCGGATCGGCGCTCCGACGCGACGGGCCGACACGATCATGTCGGCGGCCCGAATGCGGATGTCGGCGTCCGCGGGTGTTTCATCAGGTCGCGTCGCTGCGCCAATGTAAGCGCCTTCTCGCCATAGAGGCGGCAGGCGGAATCGCTTTATCCGCCCTGTGCTGCCGGTAAGTGGCGCGCTAGGCTCGTCCGAGCCGAGCGAATCTCGTTTCAGCATTGCCTCCCACGTGCACAGGAGGAACGGCGGCTCGCCTGTAAACAACAACCAACACACAAAACGCCCTCGATTAGTGACGGATCCTAGAAACAAATATTCCATTATTTATATGGGTAATTCTTGCTCAATAAGCGGCAACCAAGTTGCGCTGAATTATTTTCAAGAAAAAAAATATGCAAGCCCCAACACCTCTACATTTTTATCAGAGGTTAGACTAGGACTTAGACGAGTACAACAGCCGAATTTGAGCATCGCCTTAATTCGTCCATTTGTTAATGGTGACGGGCAACATTTAATCTCCAGGGTGTCTCTAGGCCCTTTTCCACTCCCGTAATCGTTTTCCAAAAGAAAATGATTCTTCCGATTCGATGATCCATAACATAAAAAATGACAGTTTTAAAAATGGACAGACACATTGACCTATTTAATATCCAGGTTCGTCTTTTTTTGGAGAAGGTCATTTTTCGATTTTAGATTTGGTAGCATTTATTTTTTTAGAATTCGGACAAAACTGACTGGTTTACGGAGTTGAAATGGTAAATTTACGGAATTGAAATTTTTTGTTACCAAGGCTCAGTTGACATTTGCTGCTGAAAAAACCCGGTGAAGTTTGCTCTCTTCAGCAGGCGTCTGCCTTCATGCGATTCTAACGAGTAATTAATGCACGACGAGACTAAAGAGCAGCAGGGGCTTGCTGACATCATAATTGTAAACAACAGTTGGAAATATTTAGTAGGGTATACTCAAATTTTCAACCTCCGTACACGAAGCATCATACTAAACAATTTCCATTCCCAGTGAAATGAATTCTATAGCTACAAATATGTTGATTCAACTTTGTTTTAGTAATCCTATATTAAAGTAATAAAGACCCTAAAGAGCCGAGGGCCGCTGACCAATTCACTATTGTAACAAATAATTTGACATTCTTAAGCACATACTCACCAACTTCCGTATACAGTTAGAGCGTCAACTAGGATGTGGAGTAGCTTACGGAGTGAAATTTTCTACAACAAAACATGACCTTCAGCACTCAGCCAGCGAGATAGAATTTGGAAATATCTTTGTCATATTATGTCTCGAGGGCCCTGCCCCAGCAGTAGGCATGTCATAGACAATACTTTGAACAGTTCTTCCATGGTTGCCGATTGAATATTATAATGAACGTTATGGAGTGTCGAGTTTAGAACGGTATAGCCACGCCGATTTTATGAATAAGATGTAGAAAATCACACGAAACTGTGAGTGACAGTGTCCAACACTGAGATCCACATGACATATATGGGCGGTTACACAAACTGACTTTTACATGAGGGCTACATGTCTTAGTCTCTACTTCCCTTCAATAGGGCCGAACATTTCGATTGGTCGTTATGGGAGTGGAGTGGATTTGCCCGGAACCTGTATATTTTCATTTGTTTTTTCTAGAAACTAGTGTATCAGAATTTTTTTTGTTTGTTGGCTCCATGGATGATTGTACCTCCGACTAACTTTTAAATAAGCATCAATTGTTATAGGAGTGTCTTCATGTACGAAACTTCGAAGAAACTGGAATCTTAATATGCGACATAGACTCGCCGACATTCTCAAATGTAGCCCAAAAGAACGCATAATTTTTCTGGCTAAGAACTCAATAACAACCGTGCCTGCCAATAAAGATGGCTCGAATAGTTTATTTCCCAAGTCGCGGAAAGCCTATCCCCAATCTACATTTTTAATGGATATAATGCTTCTGGAAGTCAGTTAATAAAAAACATGGCGAGGCCGGTCGTGGACATCAACAAAAAATCAAAAAGGTGCCTTATTCAGAAATTACCCCCATATATATATACTATCAGCAAGTAGATAATGAGGTCTATTATCTACTTCTAGATACCTATCAAGGCTACTCATAACCATATAGGTATTATTAGCCCTTGATCCACTATAGGCCGCTAGGTATATTAAAGATATAAGCTCATCAATGTAGTTATAGGATCGAAAATAACACGGTCGTTCACTTGTCAGTCGAAAGAAGGTCGATTGGGCTACAGCGGACTGCCAACAAAAATGTCGATGAGATACACTCTGATCAATTTTGCCCAAGAAACATTGCTGATTAGTTCGATGCGATCGAAAAAAAACTGCTTATGTGTGGATTGTTGGGTGTCAACGGTACGGGATCGAACAAAGGATTGTTGATCGTTATGGATGCAGTTTTTGAAAAAAATCGCCACGAGTTCTATATTCTCTAAATCCGTATTGACATCTTTGATTCGATCTTCCTATGTCTGAGTACATGTGTCTTGGGGCAATAAAATTGTATCGAGAAGAAAGTCACGAGTCAAGTGTTTCTACTAGTATAAGTAGAGTAAAACACTTCTATTTAACGGGCGGTCCTTAACAAACATGTTACGGTACCAGACACTTAATAATTGGCGCCGGACCCTTATCGTTCACTTTATGCCGTCTCACACTCACTAGCAATCCAGAACGGTTTGCTAAATATTAAATAATATACACATAAGTTTGCTTGGAAACTACTTTTGCGGCTACAAAATTTGTACGCGGGGTAAGCTTAGAGCACATATGCGCGCTATTTGATAGGCGAACGTTTTCTTTAGATGTTTTATTTTCTTGTCGTGTCTTACTGAGCGGAGCGCAGGGGAAGATTTCTGGGCTCGCACTAAGGAATTCGAGTTCATTAGCTTCCTGCCTACTACTGGCTGCCCTCAGGCCAATCTTATCTTCGCTAAACACCTCTACTGCGAAGAAAATCGGACAGTCTCGCCCCGACTCGACATGGCGTACAAGTACGATCATGATGACGCCCGCCTCCTGGACCAGAGTCCCTACCCCGCCACCCACCATTGACACAGTTCGAGATATCCCGTTCGTCCTGAACTCCAACCGTTATAGATACACGCGCATGCAGCGTGCGCGAGTGACATGCCGCCTGTGCAAACATTCGAGCTATATATCAAGATTATATACATACAGCCACGCATCGTGGATGGGCGGGGACAAGCGTGCCGGCGTCCGCGGGAGGCAGGACGGCGGACGCAGACGCCAGAGGCGAGGGAGGCGCGGCTCGGGCGCTCGCTGACGCACGCGACACCCACCGGCCGACACGACTGGGACATGCCGACGCTGACGGCCCAAAGGCACTGATGACGCCGCGTTAAGGCCCGTCACAAAGCAACCGCTTCTGCACCGGGGAAATGATATATATGAGCTATAGGCTAACACCGGAAACATGCAGGCAAGCAGGTGCCAGTGCAGCGGCGCGGCCACGCTCGTACGCAACATCAACACACGGAGGCCGACCCGGTACAAGCACTATTAAAGACGCCCTTCAGTTGCTCCTGTAGCTCAGTCTAGGAGCATTAGCCGAGGCGAGCAACAGCAGCCGCACTACCCGCCCAACCACCGACACTGAGCAACAGCAGTAGGGGCTCCGTAACAGTTGTAGCCAGTAGCAGTAGTACAGCATGCGCCACTTACCGCCACCGCCACCCACCATCACCACCACCGACCAACCACTAGCGCAGCAGTAGACGTAAACAGTAGCTAGGGCGAGTAGCAGCAGCACACCACCAACACGCAGTAGCAGCCACGCAGTAGCGAACAGTTAGCCAGCAGCACCACCACAGTAGCAGCAACAGCAACTACCGCCACCGCTCACCCACCACCAACTAGCAGCAGCAGCTATGCGTAACAGTAAGTAGCGAGTTAGCAGGCAGCCAGCAGAAAAGCCAGCAGCAGCAGCACTACCGCCCACCGGGTTCCACTAGCTGAGCCTGACACGTCCAAGGCCTACGGACCGCTCGGTACTGCGGTACACCGAGTAAGTAGCAGCAGCAGCGGCACCCACCGCGTGAGCAGCAAGCAGCGCAGCATCCACGGCGCGGTTCAAGAACCAGACAAAGCACATGCCGAGCCGCCACTCCAGCAGCTGAGAAGCTTCGGCGTGTTGCAGCAGGCATGCTAGCGGTGGCAGGCCCCGGCCTCGGAGAGACAGGTGTGGCCATTGTGTGGGCCGTCAGCCTAGCATCGCTAGTGATCAATAGACTCAAACCCCGCACTGTACAGCAGACCCACACCCCCACCCCCACACCACCAGCCTCACCGTATAAGACGGCCAGCCGTTACATTTGTCTACCGCGTTCGCCTAGTCATGCGTGAACACCAGGGCGCGTGCCGGGCGCGTCGGCGCTCGCGCCTCATTTGCATACAGGTGATAACGGGCCCACAGATCGGTCGGCGCTGTTCACTACCGCCAGGGTACGCGGCCCCTCGCACAGACGCCGTGACGCGTGCAGCCCGCGCAATACGCGCGCGAGAGAGAGAAAAAGAGAGACGACTGACTATTCGCGGCGGAGAAAAAAAAGCGGCGACTGTTGCCAAGCGAAAATTACTCTCCCCTCCCCTTCCCCCTTCGCTCCCTCCCCCTCGCCTCGCCCTCCGCTCCCCCCCCCCGCATGTCTCCGGTCATTGTTTCACGAGAGGGCGTGCTGAGCGGCCACGTCGACCATTGTGACGTCATCGTTCGATCGCGTTGCCGCATGATGGAGCACTCCCTGCATGATGTGCACATACAAGGGTTACTAGTGCCAATATCTTCCTGACTGTGCTACGTAATAATAGATATATACATACATACATACATATACATTATACATACATACTTACATAATACATATACAGCACAACTGTCGTTTTACCGTTATTTTAGAGAGTTTGGTAAGCTTATCCGAATAGAGTGCATAGCAAACACGTAGATACAAAGGTCATGCCTCTTAGGAACACCCCCCGGATGCAGTATATACGCACTACACCACACGTCACGTATCTACGGTGATTCGCGCGCTATATGAGCGCTATATGATGATAAAAAAAGACACGGGAAGACAACATCGTGGCCGTTTACTTACTGGAGAGAGTGCGTACGCCCACAGCTGGCTAACTAACCGGTAGCCACCCACGCGACGGGCTGACACGGTAAGCAGGAGAGAAATGCCACCCAGTACATCGTCACCATCGCCGATCGATAAATTAGTCATCGGCTATTTATATATCGGAGGGGGTGCGCGCGGCAGAGATAACAGCGAGAACTACGCACTACGGCGCACACGCTTTCACACGTGCTGACGAAATCCTTGGAAATACCCGCTACGCGAGCGCGTTGCGCAACCCCGCCCCCCATCTTCATACACATACACGAGTACACACGAAAACGCCACCACACACACGTAGATCGTACTGACGTACACGCCCACCACACACACGTACGTCGTACTGACGTACACGCCCACCACACACACGTACGTACACACGCACGCACGCACGCACACACACACACACGCGCGCGCGTACGCACGCACACACGCACCACACAGACGCACGCACGCACTGCACAGTGGCAATGCACAGGCACTGCATAGTGGCAATGCACAGGCACTGCACAGTGGCAATGCACAGGCACTGCACAGTGGCAGTGCACAGACGTCACCACCTGGTTAGTAATGACGCTGTCGGTGGGTGTGTGCGCACGCGGGTCAAGACGGACGCCTGCACAAAGGATCGAGGTTAGGGCAGCAGCGGGAGTCTACCCATACACTTATCGCCCACATGTACATTAGTATTACTACACATTAACGCCTTATAGAAACAGCATCACGATATCGAACGCCCATCAACGACATATGAATGTACATATCAAGCTAAAATTCATCTAAAATGATATACTGGCTGGCATTTGTCCATGAGACACGCACAGACACGCACACGCCCACCCACACACGCACACACACACACGCGCGCGCGCACATGCACGCACACACACGCACGCACGCACATATACACACACACACGCATGCACGAACCCACGCACACACACATACACACCTGTATGCGTTCGCTGATGTGCCTTCAGGTGCGAACTCTTGCCGTAAGCCTTGTCGCATCCGTCGTAGCAACACCGGTGCGCTTTCTTCGCGTCGTCGTCGGTCGCGGGCAGACGCTTTCGGCTCCGCTTCTTCGGCGGCGCCCGGGAAGACTTCACCTCCACCCTAATATCGCGCCACGGCTGCAGCGCGCCATCGTCAGCGGCGTCATCGTCATCGTCATCGTCGTCGCTCCTCTGGCGGGAGCGCATCGAGAGGTCGATCGGAGAGACGTGGATCTCCTCGTGCACGTGTGGCACGGGTTCCTGCTTAATCTTGCTGAGATCCGCCAGTATGCGAGCGACCATGTACAGAGAGCTGTTGTGGGCGGCTGCGTCGTACGGGCTCTTGTCGGCGCCGACCGCCTCCTTCGTCGCCATCAGTCTGTAGTCGGGCGGCAAACCTCCGCCATTCGAGATCGCCAGGAGACATTCGGCGGCTAGATTCGTCTCGTAGTCGTGATAGAAGTGTGCCATCTCTTCACGTGCCGTCCTCTCACGCGCGGGAGTCGAGCGGCGAGTGGTAGTAGGTATACGGATGGCAGAAGCGCGGGAACGAGCGAGTGCGTCTGCGAGAGAGAGAGCGTGTGTGCGCTGTGCCCGCTACACGCCCCTTCTTTGTTCGCGCGTCGTGCGCTATCCGTGACCCTGCCTGCCTGCGAGCGAGCGCTGCTGAGCGGAGAGCGAGCGAGCGAGAGAGCGCACGCACCGATCCCCGTGCTGCCTTCCCGCGACGCGAGTTCACTGGCACGCTACTCCCGGCTGTGTGCGTGCGTGAGCGTGTGTGCGTGCGTCGGCACGACCGACGACCTGATCGTCGCTTGATGTCGTCGTCAGGTGACACTGTGCAGACGTCCGACGTTCCTCCTCTCGTACTCTCAGTGTCACCACTACGTCTGTCGCGCTCTGCTCTCCCTTGTAACGGATGGTTCTTTGTGAGGCGTCTGCGCTTTGTCGCTGCCTACATGTATGCGAACGTAGCGTGCAGTGGGCGTAAGGCCTTTCCGCTATACCCATGTGACGAAGGAACGTCCAATTACACGAGCCAGTCTGCCATTCGCTTTCATGGATCGCTAATCGTAGACTGGCACGCGTTCTGCGGATGGGCGGGTGATATGCAGCGGGACGCGTGGCGTTAGGTGTCCGTCTACTTACCGCCAGCTGTGCACGCGAGATGGGAAGGGGGCATGCAGGAGTAGCGTGTTCCTATCTTACGTTGTGAAGATCGCCGTATCCTTGAACCGCGTACGTTACCCTTTGTGTGTGTATATGTGTTGGTTGCCTCGTTGCGTGTGCTCATGTACACGCGTGCGTGTTATGGGTGGGCGCATCTGCGTGTGCGTGCGTGTAGTGGGTGATCTGGGTGTATTGCGACGTGCGTGCGTGCGTGCGTGCGTGCGTGCGTGCGTGCGTGCGTGCATGCGTGCGTGCGTGCGCGCGCGCGTGCGTGCGCGCGCGCGTGTACGGCGTGTATGCGTATTGCTGATGTGTGCTATGTATCAAGGGGATACATAGTGTCGTAGTTTCCTGTTGCTTTCCACACCGCATGCAGGCCCAACTATACCTTGCGCATGGTTTAACTTACTATAGGAACGGGACACTCCTGTCATTGCATCGAGTCCGTGTCATCTGCTAGCAAAGGTTCCGTCCGTCACTCCTGATACTGTCCCGTGGTGACTTCGTACCTTTTCTGATTCTCCAGTATAACCACGCTAAGTCTAATGACACTGAGGGTAGTCACCGCCAGATTCTCATTTCAGACGTCCTCATCGCTGGGGACATAGGCACGCGCCAATTTACGTGGTCATCCGAACCACACGGGAGCCACGGTTAGGTCGTTTTGTGTTGAGGTTGTTGCACCTCGAGAAGATTCACTGCCATGGCCGGGGTTTGAATTCACAGTCTCCACAGTGAGAGGGAGGCACGCTAGCAATTGAACCACCGCAGCCTTCAGAATGCTGCTCAGCTGTTCATGATAACAAGAGCTAATGATACATAAAGGGTATTCTTATAGCTCTTGGTGATAAGAGTATTATTGTTCGTTGAAAATAATGTATATAGAATAATATATCGTCTTCACAATGACATTTAGGAGTAACAATACAGACTCGCGCATTGCTAACCATCCACGATGTTCTATAATCATTTTAGAACTTTTAACTATCAGGAATAGTTTGGGGGAATTATTGTCGGATTCTAATATGCACCAACGGGACTGTTTATTTCAATTATGTGGGCCTTATATGTTCTGCCTGACAAAGCAACTGTGAAAACTTGATGAGGCTAGTTAACTGTCCCGGTATAATACTAGAACTGAGCGGTTACATTATCCTTGTTGATGCTTACGAATTGATAACTGAACGAATAGTAAATAACAAGAAATACAGGCCAATACACATAGTAGTGTTGCGATCTCGGACGTAATGTATAATATAAAATATGTGTTTAGCAGCATATGTACCATATTAATATAGCGCAATGTCGTGGCAAAATCCGATCACATTCGTCACCACGGGAGTCACCGGTAATGCAGTAGCACAGTAACGCTACACGACAGATTACATGGGCCCTATACCTGCAACGCAGGGGCGTCATTTAGGACTGAAACAATTACACATGTCTAAATAATGAATGACGTGCTGATAAGCCGCATATCTGCGGCTTAGGGTCGCCGTAATAGCTATGTGAGAGCAACAATGAAGGCGAGAGTAACCCGCAATGGCACCCTCACGCGGACTGCACCATAAACACGCACCTATAACTCGCGAGTTCGTACGTTCGTTCGTTCGTCGCTGATTATTATTAGCTACTAGGCCGCGCGCGTAATGTAGAGCACGTCTTTCGACTTTTTTCGCTCCAACCTTTGCCGAAGATTTCGAGGTTTTGTTTTTGTTGTTTCCGAAGCTTCGTGTACGCTTGCGATATCGCTTCTTTGGATCGAGAGATTTCACGTCACTCGTGTCAACAGTATAAACGCAAGTTTATATAATAAATAGGCTGATACAAAACAGCTGACTTTGATCTTAAACGTTGGCTGCCGTTGCTCCTGAAACTAGTTTACCATTTTACGATGGTGAACCCAGAAAATGGAAACTATCTAGCAGATATACTAGTATATACACAAACACGTTGGGCGTACTACCGCACATGTTTATATACTGATATCGGCAATAGACCTCTTTGCTAGCTATAGATTGGAGAGCTGCTAAAGAGGGCGTCGATCTGCCGCATGTACACACTTACACACGCCAGTCGCCTGCATTAGTAACTCTCGGGTTTATCCCTAGAATGATTATCTCTGCATCCACGGGCATCGATCGTTAGGAAGCGCCCATCTGGTGGCTGGAGCCGTCTTCGCTTCGGCCGTTCGTCGAGCTCTCGCCGTCCTGACCGATCGCCTGCATGCCCTGACCGTGGAACGAGTAGTCGCGTGCGTTCGGCAGGTTGTTAACGACGCACGCATTCAGCGCCGACCTGTTCAGATTCATGCTGACGGCGTCGAACCAGTCGACGCCGTCAAAGCACTCGACGTACGGCACCGTCGTCGAGCCGTTAAAGCCGCCGACGACGAAGATCATGTTGTCGGCGACGCCGATGCCGAAGTTGCTTCTCGGACTGAACATATCCGGAATCGCCGACCACTCTCCCGTTCTAGGATCGTATTTCTCGCCTGCAAAGCGGATAAAAATTGACAATTAAAACATGCAGTACAACATTATATTATTATGGTTATAATAATAATAATAATAATTATTATTATTATTACTATTATCATTATTATGTATTAGGTACGATGAACAATCATTACACATATCGTGCTAAATAACTCACGTGTGCGCCGGGCTTAAAGCATTCTAGTTATATATCTATCAGAAAGGATTGCGTAAATATCGTCTAGAATCTTATATTAATCAATTATCCGCGATATGATCAAGACGCGGCGAAACACGTTTTGCTTACCTGAGCAGAGTCTAGTAACGCCATTAAAGCCGCCGATGCTATAGATGAAACCTTGAAACGTGGTGGCGCCCACTCCGCTACGTCTGCTGAGCATGCTGTGCGTTAACTGCCATTGGTTTTTCTCCGGATCAAATACTTCGACGGTGTTTGTTACTTCGTGCCCGTCGAATCCGCCGACGATGTATACCTTGCCGTTGAGAGTCGCGCAACTGGCGTCGCTACGTTGTCTCGACATTGACTGGATGATTGTCCATTGGTTGTGTTTCGGATCGTATCTCTCCGCAGAGGCGAGACGGACTCGGCCGTCGTAACCGCCTAGCGCGTAGATGAATCCATTCAGCACTGCCACGGACACGTAACACCTCTGCGTATACATGGGCGCAACCTCTGTCCACGTCTGCTTGGCGGGATCGAAGCACCTGACACTGTTAAAGTAGTCCGTGCCGTCGAAACCTCCGATCACGTAGAGTTTTCCGTCAACGACGGCCGTGCCGTGATAAGCACGTGGCGTCCTGTCCGTCGCCATGGTTAAATACCATTTGTCAGCGCGACAGTCGTACGTTTCGATGAAGTTCGTCGGACTACCTGCACTCCAGCCGCCAACGGCAAATAGAATATCGTGTGGAACACGTGGCCGAAAGAGTTCGTCAGTTTGGTCTGCATCCGTGCCGTTGTTCGCCTCTATTTCCTTTAGCCTATTGTGACATGCTCCCAAATAATCTTGGCACTCTTTAGATTGTGTGTTTGTGTTTGCGAGTATCACATCTTCAAAATAAATTCTAGGAAGTAAACCAAAGCGGACGTTCGATAATAGTTTATGCATGACAAGTCTCCTCGTCTCTGGGTTGGACTTGACCCATCTCGCGATTGCTTCAAAGACGCTCTCTTCCATCTTTGCGTTAATGTCGTCGCTATCAATCAGTGATATCAGTTCGTCTTCATTCAGTTGTAGCCATTCAATACTTTCAGTTGCAACTGCCACGAATTTTTTTTGAATGAACAACTTAGCCACCATTGTTAAATGCGGGCAAAAGAAGTGGCGAGCAAACTTGTATATACCGATACAATTTTCAACACGAAGTTGACCCTTCAAGAATTCGCTGCATTTCTGTACCAGAGTTAACACGTGAAATTGGTCTGCAACTGGTAGAAGCTCTTCAACGTTTTCCGCTGTTACCTTTGACTCGCCTGTGAAAGTGACATAGGTTAGTTAAGAGTTGTAAATATAGCTTTAGGAAAAATCTCACGCATAAAGTATATATTCACAACTTTGCTATAATATTACAAAATTTTGTTACGAATATTCGTTTATATGCATGGCATTCTTCAGTAAAACAATAAAGACTTTTAATCGCACGCGCACATGCGGGCATATTTATCCGTCTAGTTTAAGTTGATGAGATTTCTATCTTGAGACATATACGCAACAAACAGGAATAATATAGTTTCGTGGTTATGCTTTAGCGCAAGCACGCTAACCTACCTGTATATGCGAAGTCAATTATTGCAGACATAACATCGGCTGTCACATCTGGAATTGTGACAACACGATTTTCTGTTTCACATATCACATTTGTGAAGAGCGCTCTGAAATACGGGCTGCATGCTGCCATAACAGCTCGGTGAATGGGGAATTCTCCACCGTCCTCTGTTCGTATTTCCCCATCGCAAAATTTGTTCGCTTGCCGAAGCCCGTTTAACACTTCCGTCATTTGCCCAGTTACATACTCCATATTAATTCGAATAGGAATTAGGCAGTGTGAAACCTATTGTAAATCCAGCCCCGTCCAAGCAAAAACACGCAGAACAATCTTGTTGCGTCAGTGATCAAACCAAGTTTAAAAAATAATCTAATGCGAAAATAACATTCTTTTTCGTCTGTAATATGATACTCTCATATTCACAATCAAGAAAGAAGCCAAAACAATCACATTGTTAAAATAGGTAAATTATGCCTTGTATAACACCATATTATCATGTAATAATTTATATACAGTGTATCTTATAGAATATCAAACAAATCCCAATACCTAATATAACTCATATGTAATTTTACGGAAGTTTTTAACAGTATCTGGAATTTTACGCTAGTGTTATATACATATAGGCCTACATATATATGGAAGGAAAAAACTGATTCCATTGACTTCCATGAAATTAATTTCCTTATCGGAGAATAGATTTACAATGACATATAAATAAAGTTTAGTTAATTTCAAACTTAATGTAGGTATCTATGTTATTTTGCAATCTAACATGATTTATTGGTATCAGATACATAATGCTGATGACAACAAAATCATAAACTTGTTTGTTAACAAACTAGTAACTTGTTTTGTCACCTGAGGGCGCTACCGTATACCAACATGGTGAGTAGTTTCTTCTTTCACCGGTTTCTCTCACATTAAAACTGTTTGTGACACAAACTAAAAGAGTAATTTGATAGTTTTGTGATTTATTATCGACTAGAAACCAGACAGTTACTTATTACAGTTATGGTATCTTTGCTTTTGTTGCACGTATGTTATACACAGCTATCGGCCCCAGCACTTGCAATTTTTGCCGTATCATCGTAAATTATACGAAACTGCCCGCGAATAGGTTATTATCGGAATAGGAAACAAAGTTATTAGTATTATTCAGTCAAGACACAGTAGACCAGTGGCGCCCGCAGATAGAAGCACTGGAAGCACAGTGCTTCCAGTAAATTTTGGGTTAAAAAATTTTGTTCCTAAATCTCTCTCGCAAGACTCACCAGATTGCATCTCCAGAGTCAGACGTCCACCATTCAAAAATTTTCACGGGGGCCATGCCCCCAGACCCCCCTAGCATGCAGCGCGCCTACGGCGCTTGCTTTTTATTATCACTGAGGATTTTATCCTTCTGTGCTTCTACTTTCTTAAGACCTGTGGGCACCAGTGCAGTAGACATTCGCGTGTAACGCGGATGTAGGACAAACTGCATGTCATACTCGTACGCATACTAGTTACTACTAGTACTAGTAATTTACTAAATGGGTATGATTATAAACAATGAATGTATGACCTATAGGCTATAATAAAGGCTATATAGTATACATTTACAATACTAGTTACGTACTACTATTACATCATGTTCTACGTACATACAATGATACATCCATATCAATACAATAATGAATATGATAAACTATAATATAGTAATGGAGTGCAAATACAATACAACCTTATGCTATACAATACACTACAATTTAATACATACAGTACAACAATCCAACACAGTCCAATAATATATGATGCAATCAGGTATTAAAGATACAAAACTGAAAACAAGCCATACACTACATGATCCCAGAAAACATGACAAAACATGAAAAAAACTGAAGAAAACTAACAACCACAATTTACAGTTAATCATAATAACCAGTTAATATAATTCCCAATCCTAATCTTATTCTATAACGACTTTTATGGCCTGTACATTGCAGCCTCACTTAATATCAAAATACATCGTCTACTACAAGGTTTTTTAAATTGACTGTATAGATTATAAAGCCAGTTTTGTAAATAGAATTTTCATAAATCCTGGTTATTTACTTTCTGTTACTTACTGTTTTCCTAACCCTGTTTACTTTTGTGAGATATTCCAATGCCATCTGCATCAGTCCTTGTGTTTTGAAAAAGGCAGGCGAGTGAAAAATCACACACCTTGGCTTGCGGAAAAAATTTGAAATCTAGACTTCATGAAATGCCATTTCCAGCATTTTGGGATAAAAATTAGCTCTGCATTTATACTCTTAATTTTGACATTTTTTAGGTGATTTTTTTTTCATCTAACAAAATATCAGTTCTTGAACATATTGATGGATAACTTGAATCACACATTTAGCATGTTTAGTCAAAAAGGAACAACACTCAATTTTTCAAAGCAGACTATTACAACTTTAATAGTATTTGCAACATCATAATCATTCGGTCACTTGTTTGCATTTTTGTCAATTTGAGGTATTTCAGTTTCATTTCAAGAAAACATACATGTTTTGCAATAAAACTTCACTAAAAACCTTAATTAGGCTTTTTAATTTTCATTGTCAGCTGCATCTTCACCACCAGTCTCGATCTGCTGTAACAATTGAATACAGTAACGCACGTGTGTTTGTATAGATCATGTGTATAAGTGATTATGGTAGACTGTGACAAGAAAATTAATATTCTGTTTTTTGTTTCTAGTCTCGACGTTATGATTCAAGAACCACAATATTCTCCCCCGAGGGTAAGTTAATCAAAATAGCAAGGAAATGTAGATTGCCTTTTCCCTTTTCTTTAAATGATAGGTGAAAGCATATATTTCAATTGCAATTTGTTTCAAGCGACGTTCATCCATCTTAAATTCTAACAATGTACTCTATGATAATAGTGTATGTATTTATGTTTTTACAATCTGTTTTATCGCAGGGAGATTGTATCAAGTTGAATATGCAATGGAAGCTATAGGTCATGCTGGAAGTTGCCTCGGTATTTTAGCTGATGATGGCGTGATTCTAGCAGCAGAAAGACGAAATGTTCATAAGCTCCTGGATGAGGGATTCTTCTCAGACAAAATCTACAAACTGCACGAGTAGGTTTAGTTTTTGTATCTGTTAGCTTTCAGACAAAACCTATGAGCTGCACAAGCAGTTTTTAGTTTTCAAAAAGTGTATCTATTATCGAGTTAAATCTGTCAAATGTGGTAAATTACATTTTAGATGAGACCAGCAGATATATATTATATTTCTTCTATCGTAAAATAATATAGCAATAATATAAAGAAAAACATAGTGGTAGAAGTGATGGTTCATGTTTGTTTATGTGGCACGTATGCTATTGTATGGTTACTATTTCAGTAACATGGCATGCAGCGTAGCTGGAATCACATCTGATGCCAATGTCCTCACGAATGAACTGAGATTGATTGCGCAGAGGTATGTGAGTAAAATGTCTTACATTAATGTGGTGATATTTACAATAATTCATAATTCAATAATTTACAATCATTCTGATTCTGAAATTACAAATAGTAATAATTAATGCCATTCTTTTTAGCTCAGCTTACGAAGTCCGATGCAGCTTGTAGAATCGCATGATTGTCTGTGCGTCCGTCAACCGTTGGGCACAAATCTTAACCGCTT
>NW_014577171.1:82959-100104 GCF_000485595.1 Priapulus caudatus | reverse complement strand
CTCTGAAGTTCTGAACTTGCTCAGTCGATGTAAAAAGAAAGTTGAAAGATGAAGGAAATGAAGTAAAAAAAAGAAACTTAAAAATAACCATACCATCATTACCATGATTATAATTCTTGATTTCCTGTCTTTGTCATGTTACCTGACTATGTGTACTGTGTAGTGCATGTCTGTCTGTGTGAATGAAATTGAATAAGAATGTGATTGGTTTCTTAGTCAAGTGAAATGAGATAAAAAAAATGTGATAGAATGTAACTTGTTGAAGATTTCTTAACACTGTAGTCTGATACTGGTGCTGAGTACTGAATGCTGATGAATGATATTAGAGTCAGTGCATCAAAATTATGAAAATTTTAACAAAATCATGCTATGAAAAAGTAGCTCTGGCCAAGCCTAAAATAGCTCGTTTTTAGGCTGCCGCACAGGAAATAAAAAATTTACCAAACTGATTATTTTGTTATTCTCTACTAACCTTCTACATTATTCGAATGAAATGAATGGTAAATTTAATCAAATATAGACTAAAAATAGTCCGAAGCCTAAAGTCCAGGGGCGTAAATCCCGGAGGGGATGGGGGGATGCATCCCCCCCCGCTTTTGAAGGAGGGGGGGATGGTCTGTACAAATATCCCCCCTGAGATTCAAAAAAGAAAGGAGAAAAAAAATAGCCGAAAAGTATGGTTGCAAACATACAAAAACACGTGAAATTGTGAGAAATTGCAATTCTTACCTGTCTTTTAATACATGTATTATTACTATAGTAACCTAACTGTGTACGCTCTCTGAAACGTCATGAAGTGTTTTGAATCCTAACTTGTAGGGTTGAGTCTAGGGTTGAGTGTCATCAGACATGAGAATATGGCCCACCGTATGCCTCAGATTGCAGGAAAATGGCTTAAATATTTCAAAATCTTTTGGGGGGCATGCCCCCAGACCCCCCTAGCACTGGCATGCTCACGGCACGCGGGCCTGCCTGCGGCAGCCAAGGTTAATTTCGCCCCCGGCTATCGCCGATCATCTCCCCCACTCCTCGGTACGGATTTACGCCCCTGCTAAAGTCCATGCGAAGTACACAAACTCTCCATGTTTGTTGTGTTCGATTTTCTAGGTCATGCTGACCAATCAGCAATCGCGTAATAAAATATGATAATTTATAGGAATAATGGGCGGTCTTCAGAGGCCGCTGATCTTTGAAATCGACTTGCGGACTTGTTCCGAATTACTACGCATCAGTGTATCGAAACGAGTAAAAAATATAATTTTTAAGAATACCTTAGAATGCACATCACCAAATTGCACCATCCCCCCTGTCTGATAACCTTTTGACCCTCAAGAGGAGGGTTAAACATGGATTTGTTGACTGTTAACAAAGGACTGAACTGCTTTTGCTATTAGAGCCCCCTTACACCCTCCCCTCCCCCCACCACCACCACTATGCTCGCACTCGACGCATATCCATGATGACGTTATTGGTTAATATAGCGAAGTCATTAAAGTTACACAGCTATATCTTTATTACTGTACTACCGGTATAGCAAAGCCTATCAACGCGGTGGCGGGAGGGCGCACTTGATTCGGTTGCCAGTGAGTTTATCAGAAGAATACCCGGCTACAGTACACGTCAGTTGAGCGCTGTCGCTCTGCGGCACTTGTTTTAGAAATGCACTTGTTCATTTAAATAAATGTAAGATGTACAGATATAATTGCTAATATTGTAATTAAAAGGTGGACAATACTACTTATTCTACTCATCATCTTCTATTCTATCTCTTATCACTTCATCTACCTATTATGACAATTCATTGACGGTACATTTGTAGGTACAATCTTCAGTATCAGGAGCCCATTCCATGTGAACAGTTGGTTAGCTGGCTATGTGACATAAAACAGGCCTACACACAATATGGAGGTATAACATATCTCCTTATTTTGTATACCTATTAAGTTAATCTTTGTATTTTTTTTATTCGAGTAACATTTCAGAATTCACCCTGGGTCGACTAGAATAATAGTAATAAGATTCATCGACGAATATCATTAGCAAGTTCAAAAATTGCTTATAGATCTTAGAATATAATGAACGAAAATAATTTGCAAAAGGGTAGACCCACGAGTTTGTTCATTTGTCTTAGGCTTGCGGCCGTTCGGCGTCTCCATTCTGTACATGGGGTGGGATAAGCACTATGGATTCCAGCTCTACCAGAGTGACCCGAGTGGCAACTATGGAGGTTGGAAGGCGACCTGTATCGGCAACAACTGTGCTGTAAGTTACTTCTCGGACGAATCCGCTTACAAATGTGAAAGATAACGCGTCGAAATCTGTAGACACTGTTTGTATCCGTGTTCTGACGCGCAGACCGATTCTTGCTTTGCAGGCAGCGGTATCGATGCTGAAGCAGGAATACAAGGCGGGAGAGATGAAGCTTCAAACAGGTCTGAAGCTAGCCGTCAAAGTTCTCAGCAAATCCCTGGACATCACGAAGCTAACTAACGAGAAAAGTAAGTGCAATACAAGATCCACTCGCTATTCCATTTTAAAAGCTAGAATGTTAAAATGACACAGCTTAGTCATCGTCGTCGTCTTCGAGTCCGGATCTGGAGTTTGTCAAGTCAAGCGGTGTTCCGCACAGTCTATCGGCACCTGGCCCCCTTCGTGGAAATCGGCTGGTGTACACTTTGTCTGGAGTGGGTATTCCATAAGATGTGCCATGGTTTGTAAAGACACTCGACCCTGTATCGGGTAAACAGCGTAAGAAACTAGCGGTCGCCCAGTCGCCAGTGGCGATTAGAAAATCGACCGGGCGACTGCTTGCTCGTGTCAGCTGGTCCGGCCGGGCGACTAGATAATCGCCACACACTCAACGCATCAACGCATCAACGCATCAACGCATGATTCGCCACACGAACAAAAACTCGCGACAGTCTAAGAAATCGATTGCTACATCGCCGGCATACATGTAGTGCAGCCCAGTGTTTTTATGACCGCATAACAATAAGTTTTTATATCGCAGGGGTTATCGTAGGGAGTGAGGGCACGACCAGTGACACCTGACACGCACGTAATCAAAGCTGTTAACTGAATTCGTCACTTTTCTTAACGTAGAAAGTGGACTATTTTTATTCAGTTAGATATCTAGAAGCAATGTAAACTGTATATTCTAGATTCTAGGCACTTGTAACTTTGCGGATGTGCGGCAGCATTGATCTATGCATGGGGGTACCGTGGACTGGGGAGGAGAAAAACTAAAGTAAAACCTTGCCCAGAAGCTCTCGGCATTCCTAGAGATTCCAGTACAAGTTTTTTTTAACATACTCAAAGTAACTAAAAACACGCTCTGAAGTTCTGAACTTGCTCAGTCGATGTAAAAAGAAAGTTGAAAGATGAAGGAAAATGAAGTAAAAAAAAGAAAACTAGGAGGGGATCCAGGGAGGAGGGAGGGGGAGGGGGGAGGATCTAAAAAAATAACCATATCAATCAATTACATGGAAATTATGATGTCTTGGATTTGCGCCGTGTCTTTGTCCATGTTACACTGGTGACTGATGGGTGGATGAGAAGGCTGGTGGTGATGTGGCAGGATTGATCTGGAACTGGTGGAGAAATCGAGAATTGGAGAGTAAGAGGGAGAAGTGAAGGGAGTGTGGTAATTCTATTAGTCAAGCGAGAAGGGGGGGGGTGAGAAGTGAAGATAGAAAGAAAGAATGAGTGATAGAGAGAAGAAAGATGAAGGCGATGTTGAAAAGGATGGCGCATAGAAGCACATGGCGTATGGTAGTGCGAGATACTGGTGCGATAGAAGAGGGGGAGAGGTACTAAAGGGAGGGAGGATGCGTGGAATGAAGAAAGAAGGAGGTGCAAGAGGGAGGGGAGATGGGCAGTGCGAGAGTCAAGGAGTTATGGAGAGAAATTTTACGGAGGACAATAGATGCATGGGCTGAAGATAGAAGAAAGTAGCTCTGGAGCCCCAAGCCGTAAAAAATGCACTCGTTTGTTAGGCTGCCGCGAGCCACAGGAAAGATTAAAAAAGTGTTACCAGAAGCTGATTATTTTGTTATTGGCCTCTAGCTAATACCGGACCCTTGGACTAGCAGAGGTGTTAGTTCGATAGATGAGAAATGGAAGTGGAGGTAGAATTTAACAAAGTAAATAGAGCGTAAAAGAGAGTCGAGTCACGGAAAGGACCTGAAGAGTCCAGGGGGGCGTAGAGAAGCCCGGAGGGGACTGGGGGATGGCAGTCACGCGCGCGCCGCTTGTTTGAAGGGAGGGGGGGATGGCCTGTATACAAATATGTCGGCCGCGCCTGAGATTGCGAAAGAAAAGAAGGAGAAAAAAAAAGGGATAGCCGAAGAAAGTATGGTTGCAGGACAATACAAAAACACGTGAAAAGAGTTGTGGAGAAATTTGCAATTCTTAGGCCCTGATCTGTTAAATACGTGTATTTATTACTTATATTAAACGCTAGAGCGGGAGTGTACGCGTCGCGGTGAAACGTCTAGAAGGTGTTTGCAAATCCAATGAACTTGTAGGATTGAGTCGGTGAGGGTTGAGTGTGCATCAAGACATGAGAATATGGCCCAAAGGGGGAAAGGAAGCCGCGTGAGAGTGCCTGCACGATTGGCATGGAAAATGGCTTAAAAACTATTTCACAAAGTCTTTTGGGGGCAAATGCCCCCAGACCCCCCTAGGCACTGGCATGGCCTCACGGGCACGCGGGCGCTGCCTGAGCGCGGCAGGCCTAAGGTGTAATTTCGCCCCCGGCTATCGCCGCATCATACTCCCACACTCCCGCTCGGTACGAGGAGGGTTTACGCCGGCCGCTGCTAGTCCAGCGAAGTACACAAAAACGTCCCAGTGTAGTTGTTTGTGTTGGATTGTAGGTCATGCTGGACCAATCAGGCAATCGCGTAATAAAATATGATAATCTTAAAATAAGGAAGATCGGGGCGGTCTCAAAGAGGCGCGCGCTGATAACTTGAAAATCGACCTGCGGGACATTGTTCGAACGAATACTAGAGACGGCATCGTGTATCGGAAACGAGTAAAGAAATATAATTTTTAAGAAAAATGGTACCGTTAGAAGCACATCACCGGAAAAATTGCACCCATCCCCCCCCCCCTATTAAAACGTCCCCACATCCGAGTCATTCACTTGGAGACCAGTGCCTCCAATTATCAGTTTTTCACCCTGGGTAAACATTGGGCACATTGACAGCGATTCATATCTGCCCGTCGTACATATTTCTCCCCGTCATACTGACCGGCTTAATGCGGCGCGGCGCGTCATCACGGAACGGTTGTGATATTTTTCTCGTCTTGCAGTTGAGCTCGCTACTCTGACGAGGGTCAACGACAAATGCGTGATCACGATACTGTCCGGTGCGGAGGTTCAGAAGCTGATCGACGAATACGAGAAGGAAGAGGCGGAGGCGCAGGCCGAGAAAAAGGAAAAAGAGAAGGAGAAGGCAAAAGCTTAGTGGCCTGAGAGCGTCTGTCATCTCTCACAGCATTCCGCTGCGGAAGGGTTCGTCGGGTGCACTGCAAGAACTGTCACGCCGCCAAATCCCGCGTCACCATCAATTTGGCGTGCCTGTCCAACCACGACATCGAGGCGTCGTCCGAGCTGTATCGATGCTGTCTACCGAGCTGATATAACTAGACGAACCTTTTTTGAGAAAATCAAGTAGGCGATTGTCGGAAATGCGGTGCAAAGGCAACGCGATGCATTGTAAGCACGACACAGGTGTAAGCGTGATGCAGGTGTCCACTTCAGATAAAACTCGATTACCTTCCCTTTGTATGGCATTGGTTGGCATACTGTATACAATGTCTGTAGAATATGAACAGATTTAAATTTATTAAAAACCCTGTAGGTGTGAACTATTTTGTTGTCTAACTATTGTCTTTATAAAAGTCATTTTGCTATTAACAAACAAAGTAACAAAATTAAGTACAAACTTAGAGGGGTTTACAGTGACCTTTATTGCATCCAGCGAGGCAGCTCCCAAACCTAGTGTGCCACCTATTCACCAGTCCAACATGCATGCAGATAAACCAACAATCCCCGTCACATACTACCACCTGTCAGAATCTATGCTGCAAGGCTTCAAATCGTGTCCACTCGCACGCAGACATTAAACCTGCACATCTGGCGATAAACACACCAACGTAGTAGTCCACAAAGTAGTTTACTGATACTTTCACCAGACATGAAACGCCGTAGCAAAAGATGACAATACCGCAGTTGTAGATTGAAACTGAATTAACAACTACGTCAGTACAACAACGGACATCTATACAAAAACTAGAATGGACCTCGCTCGGTTACTTCACGAAAATATAACTTTGAAAACGACAATCACCGTTACAATCAACTGTTACGAGCAAGTGGACGAAATTATAAAGAGGAACCTTTCTGCAAACTGCCGGGTAGCTAACGGATACATGCATACAATGCAAGACTGTGCGTCACGTGAACGGCAACATGCTAGGATGGATTCTATGCCCATTTCCTAACGGTCAACGAAGAAAGGGATTACAGACGGGCCTAGCTGCATGACGAGGGTACGATCCCTGCAAATTGTTTTTTTTTTCCCCGAAATGACATAACTCCTGCGGCGGCAGTGGCGATCGGTGACAGCAAAAACGTGTCCCGCTGCACGCAGGTGTAAACGAGATTAGGACCGCTCAGCAAATCACGACAGATGGGGCAGGCGCTCAGAGGGCTGGCTAGAGAACGTACTTGTGTTTAACACGCCGACAATCGCAATAACGATAAACACGGGGGGGACACACTCGGGCGCGACGGCCCGACACGTACAAAATTCGAGAGCGTATAAAACGGCGCTAGCGCCACGTGCGATCACAACGTCGTAATGGGAATAAAACTTGGTACACGGCCACTGGGGAATCGTTTACGAGTACCCATAGGAAGGCCACAAGAGCAATTAGGAGCCGTGGAAAGCACATGCATCTGATACTACAATACCACCACCCACAAATTGCTGTTAATGCCGGTGTTATACTGTTATTCTCATTGAGGCAGTAAAGTACCTTGGTTGTAAAAAATAGTTTTTCCATAAATTCCAGTCAATTTCCGATTTTCTGAAACCCAGTGGACAGTTAATAACTTCCATCCCAAGCAAAATATCACCAGGTTTTGTTCGTTTTTTATACCACGATCATCTTTTTTAGAAATGACATTGCCTCCTAAAGGAAATTTCCCGGTATCTGTAACGTTTATCATCGTAAACATGCATTCAGATTCGTTACAGATGCGTCACGGTCACCGAATGACAGCGGAGTTTTCCAGGGGAATAATACGCCAGCAAAGATGGTTCGTAAGACGATGCGATTACAATTCTTCTTTCGACATCTTCTTGCCCTTGCGATCCCATCCTTTCAGCTGGTTGGTGCTGTGCTGCGCAATGTATGGCAGGAAATCCTCCACCTCACGACCGCTCTCGTACTTCTGCGGCTTCTGCTTCTGGCCCTTCGGCGCCCAGTAGATCGTGGGGAAGCTGGAAATGCAGAATTAGTTGAGCGTGAGCGAATCTTGTTCTCATGGGGAATCTCACGCTGGTTTCTGCTCAGAAAAATTTAATGAAGTAATTTTCGTGCAGCAAAATTGAGCCGGCTGGAACGATTTGTAAATCGATCACGCAGAGTGTCGCACGTACCCACGGACATCATATGGGGCAGGCACGTCATTGGCTGTTGCATCCATCTTGGCGATGACAATATCTGTTTCATCTTTTAGCTGCAAAATGCCAGACGGATACTGAATACAAATCTGAATACAGTGGCAATTGACTACATACACAGTCACTGAATTACGAGTTACTAAGTAACTTACATGAATAATTAATAGCAAAATTGTTTCAAAAGACAAACAGAGAATGAGGTCAAGTTAGAAAATTCTGGTCTCCTCTTTCCCGTGTACTATCATTATCCACATAAACCTGGCGGGATGGCCATGCGAGAGATATATGTACCTAAGCGAAATAAGTTGTGATCATTATTTTATCACTGCACATTACTAAGCTTTCCTTTGTAATGCCATCAGCACATCTCTCACGACCATTCTTCGTAAGCGGCAAGAATGCACTCTATCTGCATTCTGAATTCACTTCTACAAAACCACAAGTGCAACAACAGAATCTTATCTCGACACTTGGCCAGCAGTCACATACCTTCGTTGCCAATTCTTCGTATTTTGGCGTAAGCTGCTTGCAGTGTCCACACCAGGGGGCGTAAAACTCAATAAGAACATCTTTACTCTCGTCGTTGACAATCTCGTCGAATTGTTTCGCAACGACGACCTGAAAGGACGACAGCGTTGTAGTAGTTGAAAATTTACCAAAGCATGTGCTATGCAGCACATCACCGTAATTAACGACAAATGTAAGAACTGAAATAATGAAAGAATGTGATGCGGGAAGGTGATGTCACGATAACCTGCTCGTGAGATGGAAGATTTCAAGTGAGTCACGTTTACCTTGACAGGCTCATCATTATCAGCTGGTATAGATTCAGACTTAAGGTAGGGAGTTAGCTTGTTTGCCAACAAATCCTGAACGAATGCCTCAAGGGTATCCATACTGAAATATAACGACATAACAACGACGCACTAGTACACGCTCAACAATTTTAAATGCCAGCAGATTACGAACGTGTATAGCTGTGAGAATTTCATTTGGATTTGCACAAATAACAATGACACAAATCATACACTCATTCACACATGCACAGACACACGTGCACGCAAGCACGTACACACATCGTCTAAAAATTGTAAGAACATTGCAAGATGGCAAAATGCAGCGAGTACTTAGAAGACTGTAACCTGCAATGGGGAGACTTACCTAAACTCTTCTGTCATAGCAAACTTCTCGCCCCTGACATTGCGTGCTGCAGCAACCGGCTTCTCCTTGTACTTAAGGCCAAACTCTTCCAGTTCATTCATGAAGTCATCAGAACTTGAGATGGCAAAATATATAGTCTCTCCTTCAAACTTCTGTGCCACTTTCATTACCCTGTAAAAGAGGCAGCTTACTATGCAGTGTTCTTTGCACATCTGCATGCTAGGGTTGCAATATTGTAATTTAGGATCTGACACAGATCTACTAGTTAAAAGTTGCTGCCATGACAAGGTAGTAACGTAGATATCGCAATGTGCATCAGGTTAACAAAACAAATTTATAATTGCTAGACATTCCTTATATACATGAACCCTAATACATGATTTATGCAAGAAGCAGCTGAAGACGGGTGTCTAGAAAACGAAGACCTACCCTTAGGGGGCGGGGTAGGTTAGGGTTAGGGTTAGGTCTTAGGTCTTCGTTTTCTAGACACCCAGCTGAAGACTACAAACTAACTATGCAATCATAACACAAATTGATACACACCTATTCCTCCAGTAGTTCGAACCTGAATTAAAAAGAAATACACAAAATTAAATACTGGACTGCTACGTATGACAGGACACTCCTAACATGACAATTTTTGGCACAATGTGAAAAGGGAGTGAAAACGGCCAATCTGACTTCCTATTGAGTATGGAGACCGCAAATAACCATTAGCACAAACGTCAGAACATCAGATCTCATCAGCATTTTCAGATTCACGTCCCTGATGTATAATAATCATCATCCGTATTGTGCTATAACGACTGTACTCTGGCGTGACACTTAGTGGTAACAACCAGAATATAACACTTCAACCCAAGTGCTAGTGTAACCCTACAACCCACATACAGCTCTTATATATGGTCATGTTTGCATCCGCATTCATCTATGGTGTTTAAGAATAATAGGAGATTATTCAAAGTATGAATGTTCATGACGACATTGCTAATTCCACCTTAGGCGAGAATTTTTTATTTTGTTGGTTTACAGATCTGCCGACCCGAATTTTCAATAAAAAAAAAAATAAAAAAAAATTGAAAATCTGTATTTTTTTATTCCCGCAGACCTTTTCTCTAAGAAATATGAATAAAAAAAATTTAAATGTAAAAAACAAAAACATTTCATAAACAAACAGTTTATAATAAAAGTAAAAATAATTACAAGTTGAGTTTTGTTTTCATTTAGTTTTCTTAAAATACTTTAATATCATGTATAACAGTATCACTGTATTTTGACTTGTTTGATCTGACAAAACAACCAATTATTATTATTTTTTTTTTACCCTACCTACGAGTCAACAACAACAAAAATTCTGTAAACCAACAAAATAAAAAATGGTGGCCTTATATACCACAAAGGAAATCATCCATGGTCTAAATGAAATGCTATAAACTCGTACTTCTAGGTCTTGTTTCTTTTTCAAAATTCTCAAAAAATTGTCAAAATTATCGGAGGTGCATCGTCAGGGATCCCAGCATTATCACCAACACCAGCCCTCCCACCATCTCTCATTGCCATCTGTCTACCTTCCACGATTATATCCTCATACTTTTCCCCTTACCGATCTCCATGATCCCTGTTAGTAAGTGAAAACAGACATAGCCGCCACTAGCAGCAACACCGGCCTAGTACCTTTCTGGTTTCTGACGTAGTCCACGTTGTAGTAAACCACGACGAGGGGTTTCTTGAAATCCTTCTCGCTGTCTCGCGTCCTGTGGCCGGCCAGGCCATGTCTGCGCAGGACCATCGAATCACATCAAACATGTGCCAACCACGCCGGAACATCCCCCGTCATTATCCCGCCCACGGAATTACTTTTATTCACTCAATTCTTTTCCACACCATTTACCAACAATTATGAAAGGGTGCTCTAATTGAGGGGCAACTCGACTGTGGAAATGCAATTTATGCCGAACGCCACTGCAATTAATGACATTAGGCCTAGCCTAACACGGTTTCGCATATCCCTAAAGTTTTGCGGAAAGATGATACAAGAGTTCCACAATGTAAAATGTGCATCTTTCTTTTTCTTTCGTAATGCAGAACCATGCTTGGATACTTCTAATCGTCGGAAGATGAAATAGTTTTCGGAATTTCTGACGACAGAACGCGTAAATCACTTACAGTTTATCAGATATGAACTGCTTGACGCTGGACACAGTGTCATCTCCATCATATACCACGGAATCCGGCTCAAACTTGTTTGTGAGCCGCTTTGGTCGGAACAAGACGACATTGCTACACGAATGGGAAAAATCACTTATGAATAAACAATAACAGCACATAATAGCCATATTAGTATAAATAATCGTTTAAAATCTGGTTGAGTAACAATACATACATTACAAAACCTTTACCTTAAAACAAGGATGAACATGGCACCCATTAGATGCCACGTACGCAATGCAGTCTAACATTAATAATAATGCATGTAAAGTGACTTGCAAGATAGATGTTCGTATACCTCAGCGAAAGGTTGTGATCATTATTTTATCACGGCATATTACTAAGATTTTTCGTAACATCATCGGTACACACATCTCTCGCAATTTCAGAGAACAGCCCGAGTTTCACAACGAAACATTTACGGAATTCACTCAACAATTGAAACTCGAGATTGTATCAGCTCACTGCCAATATATACCTGTCAAAATATCTACAACAAAGTCTATGGTGTGCTTAAAACATTCAGTATTTACGATGAAATTTGAGCATAATCTCTAGATCACTATTAAATTTCCTGTTAAATGTATTTTCTCAATAATTACAGCACCACAAAATCTTTGATACATAAACATTATGATTACATTTTACTGGTTGCTGATAATAATACCTCAGCACCCTCTTGTGGGAAATTTAACCAGCTAAACCGTACGAGAAAATGTATGCTCAGAACTCACCAGACTGCAAAACTATTTCCAATCTATACGCATTCTGCAAACCCTGGTCTTTTTTAACAGCTCCTAGACCGGCAACCAATGCAGACCATTTCCCATGCCATTTCCCGATCGATATCATAATACACATATATGTAAGATACCATGTTATTAACTCTCAATATTTCGGAAGACCGATCTGCCAAAGCCTTGCAATTTTAAAATTGTCATTGCAACACTTTCCGCAGGTGTTAAGAATTGGTCTCGTGCGCATATCACTTGTAGACCTTCACAATGCATGCTTATGTGATTGCAGCTTACGTTTTGCAGCAAAGCATATCACCACTACTTACTTTTTATGTCCATACTTTTCCCCGACAGCACTGTCAAATGTGTGTGCAAACCGGTATTCTTCCCTGAATGAGTCAGCAGTTTTTTTGAAAATTTTGTACAAATCCGTTTCCGAATCGAAGAAACCTACAGCCAGAGATCACAAGCTTAGAAAGTACAAAATATATATCACAATTATCTTCATATCACAGTATTGGATTTTCTCTCTCTATTCTATAGGCACTTGTAAATGGGAAAAATCACATCACTTACGCTGATAGGGTCTATGTCCCCCAGGGTACTGCCGGAACGTATCCTGGGTACGGTCCGGTATACCAGAACGTACCCTGGTACTAAATACTACTATCTAATATGCCGGACCGTACCTCGCCTACTCGACTAACGAGTCTAGGGAGTCGCCTACGCCTACTCCCTAACCCTAACTCTAACCCTAACACTAACCCTAACCATATCAGCTAGATAGTTACCAGGGTACGTTCCGGCAGTACCCTGGGGGACATAGACCCTATCAGCATCACTTACGATTATGTGGAAATAACAGTTCACAAGGTTTGAATCTTTTTTTTTGTTTACACCCTGATGCCACCAAATATAACAAATAAACAAACAACCATCAAGCTTCCTAACAACATAATGAATCAAATGTACAGCTTATACATTTGCAACTGCCAAGTTACTATTGTGCTTAGACTTAAAAGAACAGGATGTAGAGACCAGCACTACTGAGCATGATTTCATTGATTTAACTTTGAGGGCTTCTAGGACCAGAAGCTCGATCAGCGACAGAAACAACAAACTAACTTCCTGGTCGAACGTCTGTTACTATTGTTGTTTACCGATGATTCCAGCTACAGAGTTCTCCAAGAATTTTTCCATCTCTTCAACACTCTTCACTTCTTTTGACGCTGCTCCGACCTGCCCACGCATGTGCTTCACAATACCATCTGTAGGAAAAGACGACGATACATATATATACATCACATCATTTGCATCAATGACCTCTATAGCATGTAAAAGGTCACAATTTTAATTGCTCCTAAACTAGTTGCAATGGAATTGCAGAGTAGGGTTTAGTTATAGTTATCAGTTGATTACTGGGTATGATGCTAAGCAAGCTGTAACACACTGCAATCAACATGCAATGTAAGGAAGAGTTACGCACTAGCCTCCCGAGGTCCTTGGTAATCGCCAGATAACTCTCCTCCTCTGAAGATCTTGAGAGTCGGATAACCACTGACGCCGTGCTTTTGGCAAGCGTCTTGATTCGCCGTGCAATCGACCTGAAATGTAGCATTACCTTACAGTGTTACACGCGCTGCTTCTAAAGTGTACTACAACGATTTAAATTACTGAAAGCAATGATATTACACCTCAATAGTAAAACTAATTTCTGAGCCCTGGCTGAGCTAAACTTTGGTAAAAAATACTGGCACTACACTAGACTTTACGACTAGATCTATATTATTATTATATTGTGGACATGTACCTTCGCAAGTGCTACAGGAGGATCATTGGCCTTCAGAATTGTTGCTGCCTGTTCATATTCTGGGGCTAACTTCTTACAATGACCACACCTACAATCAACAACAAGGAATATACAGATATGTAAAGTATAGACGTGTTTATGCTTATAGTAACTATTTAGCAGCAAATACGTGTGTCCTTGGCAGGTTCACATATCAAAACAAAATTTCCAAAACGGAGAAGGAAAAATTGAGGTCAGTTAGGTTTTGCAGATTGGGTTGACATTTCGATTGACGTTTGTAGTAACAGGTGCACGGTAAATTGCGGCATGCACACCTGTACATATGTAGGGACCCTAGGGGTGGTCACCAGTGAGTATGCGCACAATGGTGCATTTTTAGATTAAATGTGGGATCATTTCTCGCTCCTTTACGAGGACGGCGATTGCGCATGTGTCCGTAATCAGTTACGCTCTTCTACTTCTAGTTCTACTCGAACACCGACACCGACAACGACAGGCAGAAAGATTCCAGAACTAATGACTGAAGCGGTAACTTGTTTAGTCTAGCTAAACTTTTATTATGAACAAAATATATATAGGTCCTTTACCTATCGTACGTAAACATAAACAGTACTCGTATAAACAAACTATTAAGAGGTAGGTGATCAACCCGTATCTTATACTGTGACCTATGAGTATTGCTCCGAATTTCGGTGCATCACAGATGTAGCATTATGACGGGTATATACTAGCTGCTCCGAAAATCGGCGCATTATCTCCGTCTCCGAACATACGTAATCTACGGGAACAGAGCTGCTCCGAATCTCGGCGCACAATCTCCGTCTCTGAATATACGTAATCTACGGGAACAGAGCTGCTCCGAATCTCAGCGCACAATCTCCGTCTCCGAATATACGTAATCTACGGGAACAGTGCTGCTCCGAATCTCGGCGCACAATCAGGCCCGACAGCACGGCTCCGACGCGGGCAACATGTGTGTGAACAGCTCCGCTCATTCATACTGCTGGCGCCGTTGGTGGCAGAAAAACATGGCAGCATTCTGACATCTGTGTCTTGGCTAGCTAAAGCCCTATTGCAATGGCGAATTAACAAGGAAGACAAAAACAAATCGGTATAAATATATTTTATTATTTATTCACATATAACTGTACTAGTATCAACCAGGTTTGGTGTAGGGTGCAGAATTCCTTTAATGGCACGGAGGTTCCTGACACCTTCTCGCTGGGTGTTGCGGGATTCGGCCCTTCTCCCTTATAGTTTCCGGATGTTCCTTTGTTAGGACAATTTCTCTGCACATGCCCTTTCTGATGGCAGTAGAAACATTCCACTTGGGATGAGTTGGAAAAGGGTCTAACTCCCGCATAGTTTCCTGAGTTCCCATATCCGTAGCGAGTTGTCCCGCCTTGCATATAGCCAGCCTCAGTTGGTCTTTGCCTTGTCACTGCCGCCTTCAAGTCCTGTACCTCCTTAGCTAACTCCCTTACATCTTTCAGTAGTTGTGCCATAGCTCCTGTGTTAGACTCTTGGTTATTCTTTCCTCCTACCTGATGCACTCTCCCCATAGGTGGTTTCCTTGCAGCGTTAACTTCTTTGGTAATTGCCTCATACTGGGCAACCATAGTAATTGCTTCGTCCAAGGTGGCGGGCTCCTTCAGGCCTACATGTCTTCGTACGTCACCATCCTCCAAACCCTCCAGGTATTTATCTACCATTATCCCTGTGCACTCATAGGAAGGCATATCCGGATAAGCTCTCGCAAACATACGTCTGATGGTGGCTCCATAGTCCTCAGGGCTTTCTCCTGGTTTTCGTGTAATATGCCGCAATTCGCTCCTGTGTACATGCCTTCGGTGAGCTGGATTGAAGCGTCGTTGGAGCACCTCTACCAGGAATCCATAATCGTTTTGCCTCTTGGCTGCCTGGTCCATTACCGTCTCCCATGCATCTCCTTCCCAGCAAAGGCAAACCTGGGCTCCCCAGTCCTCCAATGGCCAATGATTGAACTTAGCTACCATCTCAAACTTTATGATGAATTGCTGAAAGCAAGTTCCATCTCCTCTTGAAAAAGTTGGTGGCTTTTTCTCCCTAAAGTTCTTGTTGCTAAATCCAAGATTTATAGGTGCTCCTGCCATACTTTCTCGTATGAAGGGATCCGGCATCCTCCTGCGGAAATCCTGATTACTTCGTCCAGATTGTTCGCTCAAGCTTCTCCTTGTGGAAGGTGGATCCAATGACTCAATGGAGCAGTATGCCTCCTGTCCGAAAATTTCTCTATCCCTATCAAGCGTGTTGTTCCTCGAGGGTTGTGCCCTGGAAGACCAGTTCCAGTGTGCAGAAGGCGGCGTGTTGGCTTCCTCCTTATCCATCCATACTGGGGGCGAGGTTTTCTCTATATTAACCTGTCTAACTGGGGAGTGTCCTGCCATCTCATGCTGGAATGAATCCCTGCGACCAACAAAAGCTCTAGGCATTTCCTGCCAGTGTTGAGATACTGGTTTGCCAACTGACGTAATTCTCCTCAACAATGGCCTCCCAAGAAAATCCGCATCCTCATCCTCGCTATCATCAGAAATTGAATTTCTTATAGGAGCATGTATCCTTGGGCTATCTTGAATATTGCTAGAACGGGTCTTAGAATAGGCTGGATTTAACATCTTAGGTTTGACACTCGCCCTTATTCCATCTGCACGACTGTCTTCATTCATATCTCCCTTATACAATTCCCAGCTTCCTTGCTTTAACTCAACCCTTGCTTCCCTAGCTTGTTCAACATCGGCTACGCCTATTCCCTGTAATGCATCTCCCAGGGACGATTGCGTAAGAGACCTGCTATCTCCACTACTCACTCTCTTCCTTGGTATCTTCCCCTGTCATGTGTTTGGAGTAAAGAATGAGCATATACAGTCCAGAAAACCTGACATGATTTCTTATAACCTGACACAAATCTGCAATGCGAGAGATCCCGGACGAGCCCCCAAAAATACTGTAGTGACCCTAGGGGTGGTCACCAACTTGATATATTCTTATGTTGTGGCCGCTACCAGGACATCATAGCGTGCACGCACGTAGATAAATGATTCAAGTTCAGATTAAAGTAAGTTCCACGCAATAGGATTGTATATATCGGCAGTCTTCGACGTTAGGCGGTGGACCATGGTCCGAGACCACCAAAATCTCTCTCAGTCCAGTAAATTTAACAAGTTAAATGGACTGTCAGTCCACCCGTTTTTTTCAGCCACTTTCAGTCTTCACGAATGAAATTTCTAAACACTGGACCTTCGGTCCACCAAGCCAGCAAAATTTACTGGACCGGACTAAATTTTACTGGACCAATATTATTTTGACATTTTTGACAATAAAGAACAAAACAGTAATATCATTTTGTATTTTACCTATAATAATACCTTCTACACACTGCTATGATAACAGTAGTAATACCTATCAAATATACATCACATCAAGAGCGGATAATACCTAGAGTGTACAACGGAAAAACGGGGAAATAGTGCTATTTCACGACTACATTATT
>NW_014577171.1:77438-82949 GCF_000485595.1 Priapulus caudatus | reverse complement strand
ATAGTAATACTAATAGTATTAGTATTACTATTAGGTGTATTACTATTAGTATTACTTAGAACACACAATCACGAAACTGTGCCTGTGCCTGTGGTACGGCGTGTTCTTACCAGTTAGATGAAAAACAGAGGTTGTCGCGGCAGTTAATTACGCTCATAAGTTGATAAATGTTGTTATCCTAACACGTAAATGACAGCATAACATGAATTTAACAGTAAAACGGTTAGAAAACCATTTGATACTGTGATAGGTCTCACAGTCACAAATTGATCATCCCAAGTGCTTACCATGGTGCAAAGAATTCTACAAGTACTACGTCTTCTTCCGCCACTCTCGTGCTAAAATCTGAATCTGTATACTCTAGGACATCACTTGCAACAGCAACAGACACAATTGCGAGGAATAACGCCAAATATTTCTCCATTTTTAAAGACAAAACGGCAAATATTCAACCGAGGTAGAAGGCGACGACACTGCGACAGGGGTTGCGGGAAAACGAGTGACAGCGTGGCCTGTTGTGGCTTGCGCTGATTGGCTGACGGGAGATAACGCTCACATTCCGGTTATGACGTCGATGTTACGGCTAAACAGTACCTCCCGTAAGTAGGCTACCAGAGCGCAACCACTGATCTCTATAATATAATCGGGTTATATTATAGAGATCAGTGGAGCGCAACACGCACGTGGGCCACAGATAATGAGATATATCTCACAGACCACATAAACATCCTACTAGTACTAAACACTCCTTCTTATATTTGCTATGAAATCGTAGGATTACGTCCACATTTTGACGCAACTGTCTATATATTTCCTTTATTTTGCGTGTGACGAGCATTTTCGCGCATGAAGCGCAAACCCTGCCAAACTCGATCCATACATATATATATATATCTTTGAAACCCTGGCCGCGCTAGAAAAAAATGCTGCTATATATTATATGTATTTTATTCTGTTTCCTAGTTTTCCAGAAAATTGCATTATTTAAATAGCAGTTTTTTTTTACAATTTTTCCCAGGAGGAGCGTGGACAAATGCCACCGGCACTCCACCTTTGCTACAAAAATAATATATGGCACGTGCTCATATAGCGAAGGGACACTTGTCGCATAATATCCTTGTCATAACTCAGATAGTTAACGAATTTTTTTCATTCACCCTAGGACATGCCGTTCGCCCTAACGTGCCGGCAAACCCAGTGTTTCACTTTAATGGTTATATATAATAAGGGCCCAATGTGCGTGTATTTTCTCATGCTGTAGCATGCAAATATATATGACGAGATCTGTGTTATAGCGCACCTCAAGTAAATAAATATAATGCGTAAAATCCTCACAAATTTCCTGTTTGCCGATACCCAGTATTTGTCAACAGAAAAAACCCAATTTTTAAAGTTCAATATTTAAAGAAGAAAGCAATCACTCACCCGGAGTTTGACTGAAAATAGTTGACCCGAAACTCTTACTTTTTATATTTGCACATGCTCAAACGAAATGCATATATTTGAAATTACCAATTTAAAGTATAGAACACATATTTACGATTAATTTACTATAAAAAATAAACATTACAGACGATAACGCCGTAACTTAATTTTATACACGTACGACGAATTTGTTAATTGCTTGCGAAGAACGATTTTATTGATTAGATTTACCACTCCAAACATCTATACACAAGACAGGTGTCAATAACAAATTCAGATTGGTTACAAACGCGATTTGCTATGTCTGCTTGGCACGAGACAAACCTCGCAAGAGCCTAGTGCACACACCAGACATTCACCGTCCTTGCTATCCGATTTACAAGACTGGCTTTAGATGGAAAAGTAACTATTGCCCACTGATCACTGTAGCATGAACCTATGTGTACATACTAGTTCTATATATGCATATGTTCATGTTTGTAGGATGTCGATACAAAAATAAGTCAGTAAGATAATATGACCAATGTGCGCCCAGACTCACCACTCGCGTTTCAGCCCACGTTTAATAGTTTTTCTTTCTTTAATAATACTTTGGCGTTTGTCCAACTGCACAATCATCCGTGTAACCAGGCAGTTTGATTTTTTTATGTCACTTTTAACAAAGCAAAATAATTATCTAAAAGGATAAACACTCCAGTTCATTTCCTTTTAAATTTTTCTTTACATAATTACTCGTCAAACATTACACCTTGCTATTTCAAGTACTTATATACATTACAACTAGGAAACGTGCTACGGTATGGATAGTTCTTTAAATTAAACCTCGAGGAATACATCACGCATGTGGCCATGTGATTCCATGTGCCAACACCATTCTACATAACAAAAACTCTTTATAGTAAATAAGGACACACAACACACCACAAACTCTCACCGGCAGTGGCTTATCGTTATTCTCTCACAATTTACGAATGTCCCAGGCAGCACGATAGTATTGCAGACAGTCAGTGCCACTATACATACGGAACCATCCGACAATTCATTCCTGCCTTCTCTCATCCAGTAATAACACAGCGACACATTCTCCAAATAAGGAACAAAACGTAAAATGCACCGTCATAGCTAGCTGCTTTCCTGCTTGGGTCACCTATTAGTGTTGCACCATGCAGGCCACGTATTACACCATTCCATTTGAGAAGATTGACGAGGTACGGGGATTTGTTTCTATCGTGGCTTGTCAGTTATGAAATACTGGCCATTCTACATCCTGAATGCATCAGCACACGGGACAGGTTTCATCTCGTTATCCCCGCAGCCCCAGTGCAACACACTTCCCATTTCAGCATGCAATTTCACTGCCGAATACGACACGAACACTACGGTTCCTTATCCCTCCCTCATGCTGCTGATGACCACGCTTTCCCACGGTGCCAAAACGTTGTGTTAATACGGCATATAATTCAGCTAAACGCTCTCGTATTTGCATGTAAACTACTACAGACGTTATACCAAGAGTACATGAATCTCTCTTTGTTAGTGTACTCCTGTTCATACTAAATTGTATAGAATTGAGGTACTTTTTTTTCGGAGACATTGCAAGTGCCGATCACATGCAATGCTCAGTTTGAATGGCATGCTTGTCCATGCAAGCAATACAGAAACATCCCCGTACAAAGCTTCGTATGATCACGAAGCAATGAACGCTAGGACGACGACAAGAGAAGCATAAAGTTGCGGTACCACTATCTACACTTACGCAATTATACAGTTTAACAGATTGTTCCCCAGCCACAAAACGGCAGTTTGAAGACGTCAAGACATTTGTAATGCTTGAAAAATCGTGGGGAGGGGGAGGGGGCTCCGACATCTACGTGTTAACAGAAATACTGGTCCTGCACGCACACGCATACGCACACACGCACGCACACACATACGCATGCACACACAGGTGTGCGACAGCACGCCCAAGCCTCTTTTCACTCGCAACCATTTTGCAATGTTCAGATTTTTGTCGCGGCATTTCCAAGTGCCCACACGCCTACCGAAACCGCAATTGCCGCTCGAAGCCACGCCACATTGCACAGCCCAACATTGCGACAGCGTAGAATTCTGGCACGCGCACACAAAAACCAGTAGAGTACGGGCACCGTCGGTAGAGACGAAAAGTGCCAAAATTTTGTCTCACGAATGACCAGAACTCACTACCGCTGCCAGTCGGTCTACACCTCGTGCGGTCTCACGTTCGCTCCCCCGCCCCGCGTCCTGCCCCACCCCGTACCGCACCCGGCCCAGCGCCGCACCACGCGACTCCCCTAGTTGCCCGCGGCCTGCGCCTTGTCGTCGGATGAGTCCATCTCGATGCTGCCCGTCGACTGGATGTACGTGGCCTTCTTCGTGCCGTTCACGACCTCAGCGTCGATCATCACCTGCGTGATGTCGGATCCCGGAACCTCGAACATCGGTTCCAGCAGAATATTCTCCTGCAGAGGAACAACATGGCGGTGATTAGCGGTGGAACGTCGAGGGCAAGCGAAAGTCAAGAGCAAATGAAGTTCGAGGGGAAACAAAGGTCAAGAGCAAACGAAGGTTGAGGGCAAACGAAGATAGAGGTCAAATGAAGGTCGAAGGCATATGAAGGTTAAAGGCAACGAAGGTCGAGGGTATATGAAGGTTGAGGGTAAACAAAGGTGAAGGGCAAGTGAAGGTGGAGGGCAAACGAGGGCCAATTCGGGTTGTAACTTTTTGTGTGTGGCTTTTTCACACGTTTTTACACCAAAAATGTTAATTAATACCACGCACATATACATTACCATGAATACACACACACAACAGTACGATATACGTCTACGAGTACGAATGCCACAGCACAATGCGCATCTGTGAAGAACGGGCCACGGCGATACGTCGTCGATGAGAAATCGAAACCTACGATGATGGCTCGGAGTCCTCTCGCTCCCGTCTTCCTCTCCAGGGCGAGATGAGCGATCGACTTCAACGCGTCCGTCTTGATGGTCAGATCCACCTGAACAAACACACATCACAACATCATCATCTCCTCCACAACACACTCACGAGGCGATCGTAGATAACCCAAAAAACAGGATCCATTCACGATATCCATTCTACTGTAACAATGGCGAAGGAAGTATGGATTCTGGATTCACGCACTGCCACGGAAAAATACAATTTAGGAATCGAGTAACGGGTTGGGATGAATAAAAAAAACTGATGATGGCTCTCAGACTCTGTATATCTCTGTACCCAGGAGTCTGCCACAATCCTGTAGCCATTCTGAATAGCATATTTACTCAATTAACTTGAAATATCCAAAAAGTGAAGGTTAAAAAAAACAACTTAAAATTAAAAACCAAATTCTACCTGAATACAATGCAGGACAACCTTACACTCTCCACATGAATGCAATCCAGACAAACCTAGACTGCCCACATGAATGCAATCCAGACAAACTTACACTATCCACAATGCAATGCTAGGCAAATCTTACACTGTGCATTACGAGTGCAATGCCAGGCCCGAACTTACGTTGTCCATCTTGAAGAGCTTGGAGAACTGAGGCACAAGCGCGTTGCTAGGCTCAGTGAGGATGCGCATGAGCATAACTTCGTCGAGGCAATGGAAAGCCACGATCACGGGAAGACGGCCGACGAATTCCGGGATCATTCCTGCGGTAAAAGCGGGAAGCGGGGATGAGAATCTTACGTGACCAAAACTAGCGCCCGCAGTTTCGCACAATCTTGCAAATGCAACCTTGTCGTGATGACGATGAGGAGTGATGACAATAAAGCGAAAACACTACAGGACTATAATGAATGTACCTACGACTATTCTAGCAGGACTAGCCGACTACGGAGCAACTCTGCTCTCTAGAAACGCATGACCATCAAAATCACAAAGCAATGGCGTATAAACGTAAATGCATACAGTAGTACAGAGAGGCAGAGAGAGAGAGAGAGGGAGAGAGGAGAGGGAGAGAGAGAGAGAGGGAGAGAGAGAGAGAGAGGAGAGGGAGAGAGGAGAGAAAGAGAGAGCGAAAGTGAGACAGAGAGCGAAAGTGAGACAGAGAGC
>NW_014577171.1:75291-77336 GCF_000485595.1 Priapulus caudatus | reverse complement strand
GAGAGAGAGAGAGAGAGAGAGAGAGAGAGAGAGAGAGAGAGAGAGAGAGAGAGAGCACATTCATGCAGAAGGGAAAACCTCGCCCGTCCGTCTGATCGTCCGATCGACCGACGTACCGAACTCGATGAGATCCCGCGCCTCGACGACCTCGAGCAGCCGATCTCGCTCCAGGTTCTCCCCGACGACGTCGTTTGCCTCCGTCAGGTTTTGCATGTTTGCGTCGGCCGCTGCGCGCCGCCCGGGGCTGCCGCTCGTCGGGGCTCCGAATCCGAGGTACTGCAACGTGAGCAGCACACGGGGGTCACCTATTTTTTTCTCAAGATTACTGCGCAGATTTGTTCTTTGAAGATTTTTCGTCACTAGACGCGTCGCGAGTGGTTCACGAGCCCCGAAACTACAGGGACTACAATGTTACCAGTGCGCGGGGGGGTTGCCTATTTTTTCTCAAGATTATTGTGCAGTTCTGTTCTTCGAACATTCTAAGTCCGTCACTACCGAATTACCCATCGGCGATAATCACAAGCTAACATGCAACATCGAAGAACACAATTTGCGATGACTGCAAACCACGTAACAAACCGTTAAAAACATCTGCGAACGTGTGAGTTGGAAATGACAAGGTGCGAAGGTGCCTTGCGCCGTGAGCAAAGATTTATGAGTAGGAATTACATCAGCAGGTTCTGCAGCATTACGATGGCATTGCGGAGACGCTACTGTAACACAGCAGTCTTACTGCCGGTGACTTCCACCCGTGTACACCAGTGGTGGAAATAGCACCCCCCCCCCCGTCTCCCAGTCCAGAACCCAGTCCCGTCTATATACTATAGTTCATGTAGTATGAATCAAAAATTCTCAAAATCAATTTCAAAAAAGGAGTGGCCGGATTCATCGTATCATCTCACAACCGACCGCGCGTGACGCATAATAAAGATACACAAGAAACATAAGAACAGACACAAACACAGACATCAGTCTCTCACCTTCTCCTTCTTCCTGCGTGCAACAATCCTGTCCAGCCCGTTGAAGGCTCCCGAGGCGACGAACAGTATGTTTGTCGTATCTATGGCGATCGTCTCACCGCGCATCTTCCTCGCGTTTCTCTCCGGTACGTTGACAGTGGTGCCCTCCAGCATCTTCAGCAGGCCCTAAGCAAAACGCACGCCGACGTCACACCCGCGTTACGCCCTAACCCTAATCCTAACCCATTCAACCTAACTATAACCCTAACATAAACACTCTGATCCTAACCCCAACCTAACCCACGCATCCTAACCCTAACCCTAATCCTAACCCACTCAACCTAACCATAACCCTAACACAAACACTCTGATCCTAACCCACTCAACCTAACTATAACCCTAACATAAACACTCTGATCCTAACCCCAACCTAACCCACGCATCCTAACCCTAACCCTAATCCTAACCCACTCAACCTAACCATAACCCTAACACAAACACTCTGATCCTAACCCACGCATCCTAACCCTAATCCTAACCCTAACATAAACACTCTGATCCTAACCCCAACCTAACCCACGCATCCTAACCCTAACCCTAATCCTAACCCACTCAACCTAACCATAACCCTAACACAAACACTCTGATCCTAACCCACGCATCCTAACCCTAATCCTAACTATAACACGAACACCCTGATCCTAACCCTAAACCTTACCCTAACCCACTCAACCTAACCATAACCCTAACACAAACACTCTGATCCTAACCCACGCATCCTAACCCTAATCCTAACTATAACACGAACACCCTGATCCTAACCCTAAACCTTACCCTAACCCACTCAACCTAACCATAACCCTAACACAAACACTCTGATCCTAACCCACGCATCCTAACCCTAATCCTAACTATAACACGAACACCCTGATCCTAACCCTAAACCTTACCCTAACCCACTCAACCTAACCATAACCCTAACACAGATCTTAACCCTGACTCTACCCCAAACGATAACCCTAACCGACTCACTCTTGCATTTCCCGTTCACCACAGTTGCGGCAGACATGTTCCACCCTAACCATT
>NW_014577171.1:71848-75252 GCF_000485595.1 Priapulus caudatus | reverse complement strand
TTCCGCGGATCCGCGGAAGAATCTCATCCCTGCATTCAGGGGCCCGTTGTCAGAAACATCGTAAAGTTAATGCTAATGTTAATGCTAAGATAACACTTACGACTAATGTTAATGTTACGAGAGTAGCATTGACAGAAACACATCGCAGCTATTAGAAAACTTACGATAACAGGAACTTCATCACAAGGCTGCTGATTGGATGAGAACCGATCAAAAAATTCAAATTCATACACATTTATTGTACATCACAGTAATTTATGCATATTATGATGGCTAACCACATATAAATAATATTTGATGAAAAACGACGTGGTCATTAATTTATTCTGCACAACAAGACAAATTCTCACACTGTAACGCGAGACGCGAGAGTCGTGGCAAACTTGGCATTCCTTTAAAACAAGAGAACAAATGCCATACGCCATTTGTAAATGTTTTGTTTTGTTTTATTAGCGGTAGATAATTAATGATTTTGATTCATTTTATTAATTATTACAAAATATAATATCACTATAATTGTAATTCGTAGTGTAAATGTGTTATTTTCAACTTAATATTAAAGTTACAAGAGGGTCTGGGCTCTCGTAATGTTAAGAGGATATTTGCGAGGATTTTTCGTTCTCGTAACATTACAATGTTTCTGTCAACGGTTAACATGTGGAAGTTAATGTTAAGACTAATGTTGCGACTAATTTTGTTTCTGACAACGGGCCCCAGATGTTTTGCACGACCGACCCGGAGCACCGTCACATCATCATGAAGAAGTCCTCTCGCACGCGGCGGGACAGAAGTAGCCCTCTTTATCCTCAATAAACAAACACAAGTATATTCTCCACGCACCCACTCAACCGTCTAAATTTTCCCACATGAAATTCAGACGTTATGCGCGACCGACCCGGGCCACCGTCACATCGGCGGGGGAACGTTCCCCCCACGCGCCTGGCAACGCTCTGTTTGTCGACATGCGCAACTAGACGTGCGACCGCGTCGAGGCGACGTTTTGCATGATCGACCCGGACCACATCGTCAGGGGAACATTCCCTCCCCCCCTGCACGCAGCGGCGCTGTTTGTCGACATGTGCAATGAGACAGATGACCGCGTACGATCGACCCAGAACATCATCAGGGGAACGACCCCCCCACCCACCCACAGAGACGCTTACCCTGCTGCGCCTTCTCCACGTTGTAGTTAGCATCCTGCAGCAGCTTGGCGATGACGGACTCGATGTCCTCGCCGACGTAGCCCGCCTGCGTCAGCGTCGTGCAGTCGCAGATCGCAAACGGCACGTCGAGGCAGCGCGCCACCGTCTGCGCGAGCAGCGTCTTCCCTGCAGCGACAGCAAACTCGTCAGTCGGTTAGTTAACAAGCCATATATCGGAAAGTCCCCGCCGCCATATTGAGATCAGATAGGAGGGGTGATAAGTTGCCCTTTCATAACATAGTTACGATAGTACTAGTCTAGGGTTTTGATCTATAATTCTCTTCACTAACATCGTACTTCAATTCACAAGTGCGTTTCTGTTTACAGAAACATTTACAAATATAATTGTGGTCATTTGGGATATTTTACAATGTTTGTGTTAATGCAAAAACTAAAAACGCACGAGTGTTTGCATTAATCACGTACTTTCCGTAGCGCGCAAGTTCAACTTAGGTAGCAAGCGTGCGTACCTGAGCCGGTGGTAACGCGTGCGTGCGAGCTTTAACCAAGGTAGTAATGAGCATAACTAAGGTAGTAACGAGCTCAACACAGGTAGTAAGCGAGCGTACCTGAGCCGGTGGGTCCCAGCATGAGCAGGTTGCTCTTCTCGATGAGCAGGTCATCTTTGTGGGAGTCGAGGATGTCGCTGGCGCGCCGCGCTTGCTCCTGCTCCTGCTGCCGCTGCACGTTGGGGCCGAGGGCGCTGCGATCTCCCAGCCCGGCGATCTGCAGCAGCTCTGTGGGCACACGCAAAATCACGATGACGACGATGGAAACAAACCTAACGTCTGCCTAGAGTAGCGATATGCATTGTCCCGGAAATGCTGCATAGGGGGAGACAGGAGGAGGAGGAGGAAGAGAAAGAGGAGGATAAAAAGATGGAGAAAGAGGTGGATGAGGAGGAGTGCTCTAAAGATGCGAATGTTGTTAATCTTGCCACGACTGTAAAGCTCGTGTGATACGTGGTAACACTTACCCTTTCTTGGCGCGTTGCATGCATGCAACGTTCTACTTGGCACAGAGGGCCAGTATAGAGAGTAGAGAGTAGAGTATAGTACAGTATAGAGATGAGATGACAGTATAATAGTAATAAGTATATATAACAGTAACAGAGAAAAAGCATGCCACCCTATCATAACTACGGTGACTGTTATAAGCATTACTATCGAACGCACCCGTGTAAACGTCTACTCTTGTGTCACATGCAATCTACTGTTCCTGGCTCAAAATTGTGCCATTGGCTCAAAAGTGTTTTTATATCCCACGTAAAACACTTAAAGAATCTTCTATCTGAGATTGCAGCATAGTAAAATCGAAACGAAATCAGAACCTCTGGGCTAAACTCGGGGTGTTTTAGTCTGACCAAATCAAACAAAATTTGTCATGATCGACGGGCGCGACTGGCCGAGTCGTCGTTCGGCGCTTCCCGGTGTAAGTGAACGAATAACGGACCCGATTCGTAGCCGACCTTCAGAAAATGACCTTCGAGGTTAGACGTTTACACGGGCACCTACAGCTTGCACGTCGCGACGCTGGGTGGTGTTCGCGTTGAGCCAGTAAGAGAGATGCCAGCATGCCCTTTAACGCTCACATCCCAGTCGCTCTCACACTCCTAACACTCTCGTCACCTTGCGATAGGCTACGCTCGGCTTGTTTTCTCATCTTCGGATGTTCTGGCCAATTTTTCTTCATCGGGTTTTTCTTATACAATGGAACTAGGTCCTTCACTTTTCGGTTGGGAAAAACTTCGGCTACTTGGCCGTACAGCTTAATTAGTCTCTCTTTAGAAACGTTATCTGTAATGGCATGTCGGCTGATAATAGACGAACAGTGAGCAGTTTGACGTGACAGGTAACATGCGAAAGATTTTAACACGGAAAATACTGCAGCTACATGCTGGAGTTATCGGATGAGAAGAGAAGTAGAAAATGTAGTTGTTGCCGGCGTCGTGTGTCAGGAAATATGTGCAAGAATATTTGGAACAACATGCAGAACTACATAATGCAACATTTCAATAAACCGTGTCTCATTCACAACAAAGTGGATAATATCAGTGCATGAAAGAGAAATAACTATTTGCGATAAAACATTTCTGGCACTTCTGTCAATTCATGCTTGCACACACAGACGAACACTTTTTTCATACGACAAGCTGAAAGAACAAGTGCCGCAGAGCGACAGCGCTCAACTGACGTGTACTGT
>NW_014577171.1:62632-70857 GCF_000485595.1 Priapulus caudatus | reverse complement strand
GTAAAAAATAGCAACAAATTTTTTACAAATTTTACCATATAAAATTCGTGACGTAGTCAATTTAGGACGAAAAAAATATAATTCCAGATTCATTTTCCTACCATCCGAGTGATTTTTAGCCAGTATTGTACCAACACAACACCCAGGTCTTGAGAACATGCACATACGAAATTTGTTTCTTTCTTGCTAAGTGTAACCTGGATGAACACACCTGCACATAACTTACAAACATGTACATACTACATTCAAGGAGAGCATTTTTTTTACATTTTTCCGACACTTCCAGATTTCTCCCCCGCCCGAGGCCGGTACTCCCATCCCACACGCGTGCGAGACCCCGTACCTCTGTGTGAGAAGGTGGCGGGAGAGCGCTGCTGCTGCTGCGTCTCCACGACTCCCTGCTCCGGCTTCTGCGCCGTCGCGGGGACGTTCGTGTAGATGCGCTTGTAGTGGTTGTAGACGGCGACAGAGAGCACCTTCTTCGCCTTCTCCTGCCCGATCACGTATCTGTTCAGGTAGTTGTATATCTGCAATACGATTGGCATCAATTAGACCAACAATGGCGCGCTTACTCAACCGACAATTTCGCTACGAACACGACACGAAGAAAGCACTCGAGCAAACTCGTGTAACACCCGATTCGCTCTTACATGGTTTTTTTGAATCAACAGATCACCCCAATTCAAAACTCACTTTCCTGTCTGAACACGGAAGGGTGTTGCAGAGACTAAAAATAAGGTAAGGCTTCAGTGATAACTAGCAAACTACAAAGTAGCAAAATGTAGCTGCACACGTGCACGACTGGCATTGTAGTGGCGAATCACTTGTCTGTCAAACAGTTACATATACGATAAGGCACACAATTAATTATAATGCTTTCGCTAATTTCAAAATGACGCTGCGAAGGCATCAACCGCATAATGCAGGGTGCGAAATTAACGGGAGTCCGGAGTCAAATACTCCCGGATTTTCTGTCGGACTCCCTGTTTTGACATATGCAGGAGTCCGTGACTCCCTGAAAATTCTGCTATACTAACTAGTTCGTTCCAGACCACGGCCTCGCGGAATTGCCGTATTTTTTCAGCAAATGTCCAAAGACAATTTGGCATTAGTGCAACTGCATGAATCTTCAAAATAAGCCCACGCGTTATTGCTAATATCTTTAGTTTTGAACTTCAGACTGCGGACTCCCTCATTTTGTTGCGGACTCTCTCTTTTTGAGAGCAAAGAGTCCGTCGGACTCCCGTGTTCAAAAGTTATTTTCTACCCCTGTAATGCCTGGCAATGAGTTTGTGAACGTGCCGAGTGCTCACTGCAAGACCCAAGCACAATAACATCAGTCTGTGAACAACAGTGCTAGATGCAAAACCCTAAATCACCGTTGACCTTTTACACTATTTTACCCACTTTACTCAGTGTTGGAAATAGCGGTCGTCCTCTCCAGTCTAGCACTTGTAACTTTTGAGCAGGACCGACAAATTTTTATGGATTTTTCTATAGGTTATATAGCAGAAATCAAAATTTTTTAAATCGGGGCAGAGATGGGATTTTAAGACTATATTTTCATGACTGCTTCACTCGCCTTCTTCGGGTGAGGAGGAGGGAGCCTCTGCTGATTGACCTTCTCTGCGGGTTGCTCTCGCTGCCCTTCCTTAATCGTCTTCTTCGAATCAATGTCGGACAGGACCACGAAGAAGTGGTGACACTTCTCGCACTTCACAAATCTCGTTGAGGCTGAAAACATTTAGTGTTGAATCGCAAACAATCTGTTAAGAGTAAACTCCATTACTAGAGCAGTAGATTATTGAAACTACATTTACAGAAGAAAGTGAGCAACATTGAGGCATGGCTATGCATGGAAAAAAATGAAAAAATTTACAAAGAAATAACCATAGGCTTCGGACTTACAAACGAACGTCTCGACGTGTGTGCAGGGGTCGCCACACTTCGGGCACCTGAGTTGACCACCGCCTGATCCACCACTGGTGTCTTTATCTTTGTTTTCACCACCACCACCGCCCGACGTAGGTGGGGGTTTCTGTCCCCCGTCGCCACCAAATATACCCGAACTTCCATCTCGGGGGGCAAGTAGAAAGGTGGAGGTGTGAAGATCTCTATCACATATGTAGATGGAGCAAAAACTTGGGCTAAGTGATTTCACAGACCCTGAATTGAGACAAAAATAAGGTTGGCAATCGCATTTTCGCAAGTTTATCCAAGCAGCAACCTATTGGATAATATATGGATATAATTAATAATTGAAAACTACATATCACTACATTTTTACACATTTACAAATGCTCTAGTCTAACTGACTTTTGCATAGGCAGGCGGTTGTTGATAATGCTTACATTGACAATCTATTATCACGATTGTACATTTTCAATCACAAGTACTTACTAGAGTAAATTACATAGTGTTTTTTTCTCCTATAATAACACTCCAGCTTTCTACAGTACTATCAACAATAAAAGCAGGTTCCTGTTTTTACGAGCAATTTAAACCATATAGTCTAATAATTATTGGAGTAGATGTAAAAAAAACACGAGTTAAATCTGTATGTTCTTTCCTTTACAAATATATCTATCTTACTATTTAACAAGATATTTATTTACCCTCTACGAATCTTATCCATCTATTACAGGGTGCGAAATTAACGGGAGTCCAGAGTCAAATACTCCCCGATTTACTGTCGGACTCCCTGATTTTACATATGCAGGATTTGATATATGTCCGTGTGACTCCCTGAAAATTCTGTTATACTAACTAGTAGTAGTTCATTCCAGAGCATGGCCTCGCGAATTACCGTATTTTTTCAGCAAATGCCCAAAGAAAATTTGGCAGACGTACATCGCATGAATTGCGAATCTTCAAAATAAGCACATGCGTTATTGTTGTTATGCTTTAGTTTTAAACTTCAGACTGCGGACTCCCTCATTTTGCTACGGACTCCCTCTTTTCGAGGGCAGGAGTCCGTTGGACTCCCTTCTTCAAAAGTTAATTTCTACCCCTGCACTTTCATTACTTGAATGAATGTGATTAAATAACAGATTGTGTATTGCAAACGTTAGTTTATTACCATGTCTTCAATTAGTATCTGTTGAGCATGAAACCATCCTGGACGTAATTCTAAAATACCTACGGAAATTTGGAATGGCACTCCGTCTTCTTGCGGATGGATATATGACCAGTCTCCTAGCAGGGCCTACACCAAGTCTCGCCGCTGTTGATGAAGCCATACTGTGGCCTCACTAGAATATAGAAAGCAAACTACTCAGTTTACATAATAATGCTGATAAATTTACTGATTTAGTTACTGCCAAATCTATCTCGTACCAATGCCGTGTCAGATTTGTAGATACCTTTTTAGTCAAATAAACAAATATTAAGTAGCATAAAACTAAAGCCCCCATTGCATTACAGCTATGAGATTGAATTCTTCTCACTCATGTAGAGAAATATATGGGTTGTCTTGCCATAACCAGGCATGATAACTAACAGAGCACTACATAACCACAATGATTAGTCTTCAAAGCCCAAAAGATAGAAATCAAAACGTAAGTCCAATGACTCCATGGATAGAGAGAGAAAAATTTAGTCTTGAAAAATAGAAAAAAATTGGCTGTGGCAGTGTGGCTGGAGGTACGGCAGCCGTCTCTCCAATTTACGAGATTCAAGATTCAAAATTTTTTATTTGTGCATAAGACATATTTACATGTATACAGTATACAACGATACATATTAGAATGAAAGGTCACAATACATAATGTGATAGATATAGCATTGGGGTGGTGAAAGACCCTCAGGTCGAGAGTCAGTCCTCAGTCACGAGGCTGCAGGTACAGCAGCCCATTCACTTTCCATTTCCATTTCATTTCAAACGGAAGAAGATGAGACAAAGATGGCGGCGGCTAATTCAGATGTAGAAATAATGCTGTTGGAAATAAATTCATGATTTAATAGTTTTGATGAGCTAGAAAACACTCGGATTAAGTATGAAAATAAACATTATTGTAAACTTTACATCAGAAGATCGCGAACAATTGCCAAAGCCCTCAAACGAATGCCAAAAAGGGGCTTCAACGATCGACGGCTGCCGTACTTCCAGCCACTGTGAAAACTAGAAAGGGCAGTTGTCGCCAACTACATGTATCCCCCGTGATCTAGTATGAATGAAATATCTCTGTAAGGACGTAGAAAGTAGGTAAAGTTAAATAAGTCACAAAGACAAAGGTTTGTTACACAACTCATCTGCCTGAGATGTGCAAGTATGTTAAAATTGGTTGTTTTGGTTGTTTTGGTTCGTTCTCCCCCTGCTGTGTAAGTTTTGTAAGTTTGCTTGGTTTGGTTGCGTTAGGTGCCTTGTTGTCGGGGTTCTGCAGGGGAATGTGATTATGGTGAAGGTGTGGTTAATGTCAATTTCAGGTTGCGGTTGCCTTGTTTTGGTTTGGGTCAGCGCTTCTCCTTCTGCTGTGTATGTGTACGTGTTTTGGTTTTGGTAGTTCTATTTGGGTTCGGGTTCTAGTTCTGGAGGGGAATGTGATTATGGTCAAGGTTAAGGTTAAGTTCAAATCGCAGTGGCGTTGTTTTGGTTTTGGTTCGCGATTCTCCTTCTGCTGTGTATGTGTACGTATTTTGGTTTTGGTAGGTCTATTTGGGTTCGGGTTCTAGTTATAGAGCGAAAAGGAAATATGATCAAAGTCAATGTTAAGGTCAAATAAAGGTCGCAGTGACCTGGTTTTGGTACGCGATACACCTTCTCCCCAAGATGTGTAAGTATACCAAATTTGGTAGCGTTAGGTCAATTAGGGGCCGAGTTATAGAGTGGAAGGGAAATATGATCAAGGTCAAGGTAAAAGTCAAATAAAGGTCGTAGTGACCTGGTTTTGGTACGCTGCGCACCTTCTCCCCAAGATGTGTAAGTAGACTATGTTTGCTCACGCTAGGTCAATTATGGGTCGAGTTATAGAGCGGAAGGGCAAGTGTCTGCGGCGGCGGCGGCTGGACAGACATGAAACCATAGTATCACCGCCGACTTCGTCGCGGGGGATACAAAAATACACCATGACCATACAACCGTGACTTGAAAAGACTAAATAGCCTAGGCGAATCAACCTGAGCCTGAGGCTAATATTCATACTAATAGTAATATAGATATGACAACCTGGTAATATTTTTGAACACCAGACTTCCTATTTCTTGTAATCTTAGCCCTATACTTCTGAGTTAACAAGTGTGTGAATTGTAAGTCATATGACTTGGTCGTGGTCCAATTGGCAGTTACCATAATTTCGTAGCGATGACACGGTCACACTCACAGGCACTTGGAGCATTTCAATAAAATATAATGCTAAATAAAATAAAATACGAAATCTATTTACTACCAAAGTCTTAATGTTTCTCTACTCTCGTTCACCTATTATTGCCGACAATTTCCTGTAAATGCCGTTTAAATGCTCATCTGCAACACACGCTGGCTGCCGCACGCTAGCTGCTGCACACTGACACATAAATATATAGCAGGTAGGAAAGCATGCTGCCAAAATTTGCTCGACGCTCGCTTGATTTCACACAAATACAACGCAAATATTCAACCATTTTACTCCACCTTTGTTTCTATTTGAAAGACAGTGTTCACTTGTTATAACACAATTGGGATTCTAGTAAACCCTGTTAGTCCCAAATGTATTCACATACGCGCCGAAACAGTGGAAGGCACAGGGATGGTATCAGGAACCTTCTCGAAGGAATGTTCGTTGGGATCGTTGTATGAAAGTTGCCACGAGATGGCGCGTACGTTTAAGTGTCTTAAGATTAAAGATGGAAGCTCCCATCGTACGTAGTAGCAACAACTATTTGCAAGACAGAATAGGTTAGCACTTACCTACTACAGTAAGTCCATTTACCTACGCAAGCCTGAGGCTGAAATAGAGAGCTGCCACCTGTGACTAATTAATGCAGGCAAAATCTACACAGTACTAATCACTACCACATGCAGCTGGCATGGCCACTGGAGGCATAGAGTACATGTACACACTGAAGTACAGAATGCCATCGAAATTCACTACGATTTAAGGAGGCATAAACCTTCTTCAACCAAATTTAGCTTTTGAAATTTCACTGTGACATTGTAGCCTCATACATCGCATGCATGTAATAGATTCTACTAGCAAACCCGGCAGTCAATTCTTTCTAATCAGTAAAAAAATCCATGTTTAACCCTCGTCTTGGAGGTCAAAAGGTTATCAGACACTTACTCTTTGCATGTCAGCGAAAGTACATTTCATGGTGCCCTTTTAATAAAGCCATGAAAATGGTAGGTCACCGCTGAAACAAAAAAGTTTTTCAATCGCCTCCGTCAGACCATGTCCTCAGAAAATGTCTAAAATCTGCCCTGTGCCCATTGACCTTGACCTGTGACCTCCAATTTTGGCCACAGTGATGGCTTTTCCTACCATGTATGCTATACACCGATCTATTCACGAGCCTAGGTCAAGCCGTTTAGATTTGTGCGCCTCTGCACCCATAACTCCACGATAGGCGGTCTCATGCTGGATGTGCGGGATCTGCATTTCCTCCTATACCTAAGTTAAGGAGGGAATGTTCCCCCTTCTTTTAACCTCTTGACCTTTGATTTTTGACCCCAGCTTCAGACATCCCAACTCGTTTTCGGATTACCCCCCTACGTCCCGACTTTCTAATCCGTACATCGAGCCGTTAAGATTTGTGCCCAACTGTTGACGCACGCACAGACGGACGGACACACGCACAGACGCACGGACAATCATGCGGTTCTACAAGCTGCATCTGACTATGTCAGATGAGCTAAACAGGCTTTCATTTTTAAGGGGCGCGATCGCGCTCGCGCTCCACCCCTCAAGGAACTTCCATCATCCCTTTTAAGGGTGTGATTTTTTAGTGGAGCTCTCCATCATTATGGAGCATGAAAAGACCCCTATGGTGTCCTAGGGGAGTCATTAGTAGTCCTCCTGTACTTTTCAAATCTGAAAGCCTGGCTAAAAACAAACTGTCTGTGTTCGTAACCGAGCTGTGTCACGCAAAATCACACAAAGCTTGACGAAATTCTCGCGTTCGCTCCCGTTGCGCAGTTTATGTAAATGGCTGTCGGAATCAGGAAACACCCACCCGCGCTCTTCGTGACCTCATTTTTGCGCCACATTATTGCAACGCTCCACTGGCGGCTTTGACGAGGCTCGTACGGGAGTTGGAGAGCAGCATGGTAGTTTCCCAAAATGCAGTGCGCCGCCTATAGCCCTGTACTTGCAGCCATTTACATAAACTGCGCAACGGGAGCGAACGCGAGAATTTCGTCAAGCTTTGTGTGATTTTGCTTGACACGTGACAGCTCGGTTACGACAGTATGTTTTTATAACAAGTGAACACTGTCACGTGTGTCGATATATATATATAGACACATATATATAGCGCTGGCAGTGCGGGAACATAATAAAACGCTCTGGCGTATGTATATACCTGAAACGTAGACATAGACATGCGGATATATATATATATACATATTGGCAAGTAGATAGGCTGGTGTTGTACATGTCTGTGTATATATATCTAGGTATATATATATATATATGTAAAAACGTATACCCCTCCGACTGATTGCCGCCACACGATGCACCGATCGGGCGCAGCGAGTTGGGAAATTAGAACATGCGGACTTGGAGCAGTGGAGTCGGACGTTTTTTGGCCAAGTGGCCAATCAGCGAACAGCAATGAGGTGTGTGCCTGGACCCTAGGGGGAGAGCACGTTTTTGCTATCGGCGCCACGCTGGTGGCGTGGAATACATGCAAAAATTCGTATCGATGTTGCCCCGCGCATACCCAAAGATCGAATTTCATCAGAATCGAATCGAATGCCGTCAGAGGTAGTCTGTATCGGCGGCAAGTAAATGCCATCGTAGCACTTAGTACCTAAATGCCGTCAGATGTATAATTTAATGACGTGGATATTCCAAATATACACGCAAGTACAAACAGTCACCCTACCCCTATCCCTAACCCTAACACTAACTCTAAACCGACTCGGCTATCATATATACACGTGTCATAGCACCAAAATTAATCTATGGTGTATAACCTTTCGTAGTGATGCGCAACAATGCTCGGCCGAATAGCGCCACCAAACTAGTATCCGATGCTCGGACGAATATCCATGTCCTTAAAAGACATATATATCGTGGATATTCATCCGA
>NW_014577171.1:59673-60479 GCF_000485595.1 Priapulus caudatus | reverse complement strand
CCCTTATTTTATTTTTGGCAAAATAAGTACTTATAAGACTTTGGAAGACCCGCTACGAACCCTGATATATGCATGTCTGTTTGTATGTGCAAGACTGTGTGAGTGTGTCTGTCGTGTGTGTATGCGTATTAGCCAGCGAGCCATGCAGCCGTGATTTGCACGGTCCGTTTTGAAACTGCACGGCCAAAGAAATAGAAAAATTTTAAAATTTACAAATGTAAAAAAATTAAATTTAAAAAAATTAAAAATATTCCTGCCTAATACCCTGAGTCTAACCCGAACCCTAACCCTAATCCGAACCCTAACCCTAACCTTAAATATAGATATATATTTATTCATGTAGAGAATGCATCGAACACAACGGGAAGAATGTGCGTTCACGTGCGTTTTATCATATCTTGGTTGTATATACCGCGGTGGCTATGACGACTGTATGCAGCCGCCGTAGCAATAGACTGGTACTCGCTCCCACCTCGATTACTCGATGGGTACTGCCTATCGAGTAACTAAGCCGAGAGGTGGGCCTGGGTACCAGTCTACCGTAGCAACGCGCGCCCAGCGACAGTGAGCGACACACAGATGTACGCAGCGAAGGGCAGCTGGCAGAGGGAATTTTCTCAAGGTGTAAAAACCTGGCTCTCAACATTGGAGACTGTGAATCTCCCGTGGCTCGGATGACCACGTAAACACCGTCTCCAGAAATCCTAGCCAATGGGGACGTAAAAGAACCACGGAGGGCGCAAAAGAACTCTGGCTGTGACCACCCTAAGTGCCATTCGGCTAAAAAGGCTTACTACCTGGCTTTA
>NW_014577171.1:58671-59663 GCF_000485595.1 Priapulus caudatus | reverse complement strand
ACTCGCTCCCACCTCGATTACTCGATGGGTACTGCCTATCGAGTAACTAAGCCGAGAGGTGGGCCTGGGTACCAGTCTACCGTAGCAACGCGCGCCCAGCGACAGTGAGCGACACACAGATGTACGCAGCGAAGGGCAGCTGGCAGAGGGAGAAGGGGGGGGGGCAGATTGCATATACATCACATGACCGCGAGAAGGCAGTAGGAAACAGTCAACAGCAATGGAGGAGTTTGTGGGCGTAGATTTATAGGTTTCCAAAAAAAAAAAATATCAACGGATTTCCAGGCAATTTACTTCTGAGAGCAAGTAGTATCAGTCCGTAAATGGCGCACGCAAATACGCAGATACATTTTAGGGCCGTAGCAGAGGAACATGACGGGAAATTCTCGCGCGTAGCGATGGTGAGAAACAGTTGGAAACGGGCAAGTAGGCCTAGTGTCGCTTAAACGCAGTTTTTTCCACACTTCCTGTGAACTCACATGTTTCTCGGTCGAAATGAACAAACAACATCCTCAACAACACCCCTGTCGATTTTAAAAGGGCTACCCCCACATTTACGAAAATGACATAGGTCTCAATCTGGACACCATCTCTATCCTTGAACCATCACGGCTCGTATCACAGTTTACAACTCAAGGCGACATAGATTTTTTTCAATGGGATCAAAGTTATAACTTAAACAAATTAACAATTCACACGCCACTTTAGAATCAAAACTGTGTATCATAACAGAAGGTCCTAACAACACAAGATATAATAAAAAACTAGTACTGTAAAAGTGAATACAGTAGTAATCAACAATTCCATACTCACATAAAAATTTGGCCAATTTCAGCACCAGACGTACAGCAATTGCCTATCAGAAATGCGTAGATGTGTTTACCATTTTCGTTAATATGAAGAAGAAGGGAAAAGCTAAAACTGTAGCTTTTATATAAATATGAGTATAATATTTATAAATTTCATATATTAACGGATTATCATAAATAGTG
>NW_014577171.1:40634-53985 GCF_000485595.1 Priapulus caudatus | reverse complement strand
TTAGTGAGAGATTGAGATCGCGCCGGCGAGTAGAGAGAGAGGAGAAGAGAGGACGAGAGAGAGAGAGAGAGAGAGAGACAGAAAGAGATCCTTGGAGAGGAGAGAGAGAGAGAGAGCCAGGCTGAGAGAAGATAAGAGAGGAGAAGAGAGAGACTTTGAGGATGAAGAGGAGATTAGCGAGAGAGACGAATGGAGAGAGTGAGAAGAACGAGCGTGCGTGTGAGAGAAGAGTAGCTGTGTCGCTGTGGGTGTGCCTGGCTGTGAGAGAGAGCAGAGCAGGAGAAGAACGAGAGATTTGAGGAAAACGGAGGAGAGAGGAGCCAGTAGGTGAGAGAGTAGTGGAGAGGGAGAATAGACGAGACGGCGAGTAGGAAGAAAGGAAAGAGAGAGAGCCCTTTTGAGAAGTAAGAACGAGGGAGAGAGAGAGGAGAGAGATGAGGAGAGTGAAAGGGAAGAGATAGAGAGCGGAGAGAGAGAAGCCGACGAGGATTCGAGAGGAACGGTCCGCCTATGAAATAAGATAGACCGGCAGCAGTGCCATAGCCATATATTACTATATTCTTTCCCGGCAAATCAGCAGAGCGTTCTGTTGCCGCAATTCATATTGGAAGGCCCATTACCGCCAAAACCTACCTAATTTAATCACGCTAATCACTGCTCTTGAGTGGTATGTCCGGATTGGTGTAGCCTGCGAGGCTTAGCAATGCCGATCCGCGTTTCCTTTGGATGGGCGTAGCCTGGAGGCTTAGGGCGACCCGGGTTCCCGGTACGCGTAGCCCACCTTGCGTAACAATTATTTTATTATTTGAATTTTGAATTTGAATTTGAATTTGAATTTATTTGAATTTGAAATTATTTATTATTAGAATTAACATACAAATTTGAAATTTGATTTTTTTTAAATGCGCTTAAACGTCTGGGCCTTGTAACGTACAGTGCGCCAATCCTATAACATAACATTTCATATGTATAACAACTTACCTGTGTACGCAAGATTCATGACGACCACTTAAGTTCGTTTTATGAGCTATAAATGTAAAATTGAACCGAATCTCTTAACTGTGTAAGTTAATGGGGGCTGACATCTTTACTCGCACACCTATCACGAGACAGTACTCTCGCGTAAATACATTTATCGTATTTAAAAATCAGCACTATTTATGATAAATCCGTTAATATATGAAATTTATAAATATTATACTCTATTATTATGAGCATATGATTGTGTAGAACCAGTAGGTTCGTTGTCATGCCACCGTGACGTCATCACTTCGGTACTCTATTAAGTTACATGTAACACACTGACAGTACAGAATGCCATAAAAATTATACGATTTAAGGAGCATAAACCTTCTTCAAGCAAATTTAGCTTTTGAAATTTCACTGTGACATTGTAGCCTCATACATCCAGGCATGTATAGATTATACTAGCAAACCCGGCAGTCAAATTCTTTCTAACAGTAAACAAATCCATGTTTAACTCTCCTCTTGAGGGTCAAAAGGTTATCAGACACTTACTCTTCGCACGTCAGTGGAAAGCACATTTCATGGTCCTTTCAATAAAGCCATAAAAATGGTAGGTCACCGCTGAAACAAAAAAGTTTTTCAATCGCTCCGTCACACCATGTCCTCAGAAAATGTCTAAAATCTGCCCTGTGCCCCATTGACCTTTGACCTCCAATTTCGGCACAGTGATGGCTTTTCCTGACATGATGCTATACACCGACTATCACAAGCCATTTAGATTTGTGCCGCAATTCTGCATTTCCTCCCTATACCTTAAGTTAAGGAGGGAATGTTCCCCCTTCTTTTACACCTCTTGATGTTTGACCTTTGACTCCCAAATTGATCATCCTGAGTCCTGTTCACGATCCCCCCCCACATCCCAAATATTGTGACCGTACGTCGAGCGGTTAAGATTTGTGCCCAACTGTTGACGCACGCACGCACGGACGGACGATCATGCGATTCTACAAGCTGCATCTGACTATGTCAGATGAGCTAAAAAGATAGGTGAGAAGTCCATGTAGATAAAGAAGTGTTAAAAAGCCCGATCATTTTGCGTTTTGTGAGCCATTTTTCGTGGAAGCATTGGGGAGCAGGTGCAGTTAGGAAAACTGGCATAAAATGTTCTATAGCCCTGCGGCAACTGTACGCAGGCTATAGTACTAGAGCTATAGTAGTAGTAGATGCTCATTTTGGATAGAAATTAACTTACTTCAGTTAACAGTGTGTAATTTAAAACCAAATTATTTCAGGTCTATTGCATCACAAAATCGGAGTTTATGGTCTTCAGTGACAAATCAGTCACCTCCGGTGGCTCCGACTGGACCTATTCTCACCGGTGTCCTGCAGTCCAAGCTTACAGGAAATGTGCCAATCAGAACTGTGATGTCCCTTCCAAGGAAAGGTCACGGAAGGCGAGGTTTCTACTACCCCAGTCTAGTGAGACGTATCAACAAGCATGGCCTTTGGAAGAGAATGATGGAACCAAGTGGCAGAGAAATGATCATGCGCAGGATGCTGAAGGGCAGATACAAAATGTCTCCTATTCATTATTGGGGAAAACCATGGTCACCACGGCCACCAAAGTAAAAACAAGTTGAAGTTTACTATTATATAGATATTTGATGTGTAAAACATTCTACTTCTAATTCGTCAAGTCACATGTGTGTACTAATAGCAACAGATGGATCTATATTAAATGTTTTATAGCTCTTCGATGCCAGATACATGTAACCAATGTAACTGATATGTAAAGGCTGTTCAACGAACCTATGTAAATCTCATGAAAAGTTGTAGCTGAATGAGTACTAGGCGATTTGTTTCAAGTTTGTTTTGTATTTCCCGCTGTCAGAGTATTTCGCAATACTAATTTCTTGTGGTAGTACAAGCTGCAGTGTCAGTGTGCGTAATTCTGTACCAGTCTTTGTAGCGTTTCTGTCTGTCACGCCAGAAGTTTACCAGTTTACTGTTGGTGAAAATTAAGGGATGTACATTTAATGTACGTCCTTGACTAGATACAAAGAAAACCGTGTTACTTGGCAGTTCAGAGGTGCTAATTGTGATGTGGGAATAAATCATAAAACACATTTCTGTCTGTACTGTGTATTTAATAGACAGATCTTTACGCAAACTATGTATGGTTATAGAGGCGCATCCTGGACTGAACCATCCTGAAAACCACCGAGCTGAGCTCACTAACCTTTTGACCATCTTCAATGTAATTTCCACCAAGTGGAATGCATTCCCCTACAATATTACATGCAACGAGACTTGTTCCTCACTTTTTTACACTGCAAAAATTCCAGGAACTTGTTTAGACAGTAGGTGACACGACATGTCAGGTTATGCGCCAACGGTGCCACCACACCTTCAAACAGTAAACACTTGCTTGTCGCTTACAATAATTAATATACAAATCCAATTCTATAGGTTCGCGCGTGCTAACTGTATATCAAACAACTTGTTGGTTCATAGACAATTATTTCAAACACGTTATATTTTCGACATGCGCCAAAGATGTTGAATTCGACAAAACAAATTTAGTGGGCCAAGTAATGGCAATTCAATTACATATGGAGCAAATATACATTCACAGGGATAGCTTAAAAGATAGCTACTCTCCCCAGAACCGCTCATGACTGGAATTTAATAATACAATCAGTTGTTGTCTCACCACCATCATTAACTTTCAAGGAAAGCCTTGAAAATTCTCGAATAAGTTCCCACACTGAAAGAGCAATTTAGTATACTAGGCACAATTCATTTATCTGTTTGGTTCAGTCTAACTCTTGGGTGAGTTCCTCCTGGGTCACATGCGTTTCACCTTGTGTTGACCTGACTCCTACCTTACATAATAGTCTTACAGGCTATGTACAGTATATACATGAAAATAAACATGGCAACTAATTAGGAAAAGACAAAACAAAACAAGAAAATTTCTAACATACAAATTCGAATCCCATATTTCATATACTACTTTTCTCAAAAAATAGTAATCAGTTATATCAAACAGATATTAATTATAAGTACACAACAGGTTCCATGTATTATAAAATATAGGACGGGCAGAACTCTTCCTCCATGGAAATAATAGCAAAGTAAAAATTATGGAAAAATATTTCATACTTCACCATAAGTTAACACATCACACTGGTTGCCTGTGACTTGACTCGATTTACCTCACTCGTTACCTATAATTACAGTGGTACACCGATAACCTTAAATATATCTCTATTCTATTTTCGATCAAGGTTCACAGCATTCACTATTAGGTGATGGTTATAGGGGTTTTAAGATAAAACTGTTATGGCAAATGAGACTAATCCATGAAAGACAAATGAGATTTATGAGTATGTACGGTAATGGTATTGACATAAACGCGAGTAAACTACCAATGAAATTGTACATCTGCAAATGGTATCTGTCCACGTGGTGAGAGTACAAGGTTTTTCATTAAGTGAAGACCACGCAAGGAAAAAATGCTGCCCTACAAACGGTTGCAAAAGATTTGTCAGTGCGTTCCAATCTTTATGAGAATCACAGTGACGTTGTCGCCACAGCCCCTTCGAACAGAATCTGCTGCAAGTTTATTGCACGCAGCCTCGAATCTTGTCTGCTCCAGTGTTTTACCCTCAGCCGCGGTGATCAAATCATCCTGAAATTATCCAAGTAGACACGAAAGGCAATTATCAATTAGGAGCTAACACTGCAGCAAGAGTAGAACACAGATGACTAGTGATCACTAATGAATCAAACAATTGATTAAATCGTGTTTAAAACTGTCATATTTTACAGAGTAACCGTCTTTAGGTGGACGTCAAAATTATAGACACACAATGCACGTATAAGTAGAATAGGAGTTTACAGTCGATTTAAAATTTTTCTAGAGTATATTAAGCATTACAAATGAATTCAAGTTAGACAGAACACGTTATCAGTTTCCGCGATGATGCGTCAGTTCTTGTAACTAACCTGAATGACTTCGATGACTGTTTTTATAGCGCCCTCTGGACTGAATGCCTTCCAAAGACCATCGCACGCAACGATAATAAACCTACACATACACACCAAACCAAAAACTTACTTTAACAGTAACACAAAACTTCATATATTGGTCAAGCAAAGTGCAGAAATTACTAATACAGTTGTTTCTGTTGTTGATTAAAATCTTCAAGTATGTGTACACAGAAAATTACCTATCCTCATCAGTAAGCTTGCATCGCTTCACATCAGGAATACAAATAACACCACTTGACTTATAGGGGCCATCTCCAATTGACCGGGAAACTTCAAGAATGCCTAGAACTCTGCCATCCCTGAAATGTCACGACGCATTTGTGAAAACTAGGTTTACCGATGTAGATGTAATTACAGCAACATTTTTCTTCTTCGTTTCTCTGCTCGCTTCACCTTTTCAACCGCTTTCAAATACTATAGTGTACACCACAATAATCTTCGTGCTTTTAGAGTTACTACCACCCAGCACTGGATGTGACAATTGACACGCCGGCCACTGAAGCCATTACCTGACCTGACCTCCAGCTTTCTGTATTCGTATGCGTTCGTCGTACTGCGTTGGGTTGTGATCCACTGTTAGCGGAAGAGGCTTGTCATTCCTGCACAACACGGCCTTGCAAAAGAAAAGAATGTAAACTCGTCACACTGATGGGTTTATGTACTGACAGTCACAGCTATAGATGATAACAGGCTGATAGAGAATGATAGGATATATGAACAACACTATAATACCAAAGCTATCAAGTTATTATCTAGATTATATATTAGATGTGTGTGCGTGCATGAGTATATATATACAAAATTCCTAACCATAAAAGCTGAGCTCCAAGAAAGGCACACACTGCATTGTTACTGATACTGATACAACACGTAAGCACACACCTAGCACAGACTTACTATACCACTTGATGACAAAGCATCAGTGCTATTGCGCAAGTTACTACAAGTTTTGTGCTATCTATATAATAATTTGAGTAGTGCCGTTCTGTTTGTTCCTGCACTTCTAGGCGCGAGCACGAATCCTGCTTAAATTTTTCGTGCTTCATTCCTACGCATCAGGTTCGATTCTAACACTTTGCTTTTTGTTATTTATTGGGTTATATGTTTAAAAAAACCATATTTAGAAAATCTAATGGAAAATATCCCTGGAAAACATGCACGATTCAGTTCACTTCCGCTAGGTGCGCTGGCTGTAGACTTACAAACACGCAAACACAGGCTAAAGGATACAGTAGCAGGGGCGTGTACAGGGGGGGGGGTCCAGGGGGTCTGGCCCCCCCCCTGCTCGCGCAGAAAATGCATCTAAGGGGGTCTAATTTCAAAATTTCGCGTGCTCGCAAGTTTGGGTTACGGTTAGACCCCCCTGGTACAAATCCTGTACACGCCCCCGAGTAGTCTGTCACGTAACCTTGCAGTGGATTCGCCAGGGCACACATGCTGGCTGTGGAATCAAGTCCTCCCCCACCTGCACGCTCACACTCAGCGCATATCTATCTATCAATCTATCTATTTTTCTATCTATCTATCTATCTATCTATCCATTCATCAAATGTGAACCTGTGACCCTTGACCTTGGGTGAAAGGCACTCAAAATCAATAGGGTTCCACCGCCCCCTAAGGTCCACCTCTGGACCAAGTTTGAAGTTTCTACCTCTAACAATTGCAAAAATATCGAGCAGACAGACAGACACACACACACACGCACACGCGCGCGCACGCACGCACACACACACACACACACACACAAACACAAACGGCGCGAAAACAATATGTTCCGCTACACTACGTGCGGAGGATATAAACCATTTACTGCGAAGCGTTTGCCTACATTTTTCCAAGAATCATTATTACAGTCAAACCCCGTTAGTAGAAAACGGAGGGGCCAAAGAAAAATAATTGTATTATGCGGGTTTCGTATTAACCACATATATATTAGCCATGAATTCACAAAGAAAAAATTATGGATTACAAGGTGTGTACAAGGTATTTTATATAGGTTTATATGTATAATTAAGAACTTTAGTAGTGTTAAATTTATCACAAATAGATACAATTACTGCAAAGCCTAAATTCCTCATTCAATTATATTTATATTTATATTTATATTTATTACTACTATTCATTACTATACAGTCGCACCCCGTTAGTACGAAACTGACGTGCCAAAGGAAAATAATCGTATTAAGCGGGTTATGTATATTATATTAGCCTTAATTTGAAGAGAAAACAATGGATTAGAAGGTGTGTACAAAGTGTTTTATATAGAAATGAATATACAGGGACAGAAAATTTTATGTTAATAACAGGATCCTTGTATTATTGTCTTCGTATCAAGTCAATATTTTACTAAAAGATTACTATGAATCGGGCCGGGATTTAGAGAAATCATCGTAGTCTCATCAGCGTAACGAGCGAATATGGCCACCGGAGGCGGACATTTCGCAAGTAAGAATAAGTAGATTAGTAGATTAAGCGAACGACCACCATATTGTTATCATCGTTCCCAACCAATCGATGCTGCTGAACCACCAGATTGCTGATTAGTGAGGTTGCACCTGTACAACCTACCTTGCTGTCACCAAGGTTGGCAATATAGAGTGTCTCGTTAATGAGTAGCACACACACAGCAGTCGTGCCATCTTTCCAAGCTGGCTTGCTGAAAGGTGTGACGTTATTACATACATGTTAACTCCACACATACAGGTAACACCTGCCTAGTGGCATTAACACATTCGTGAAATGCAACATACATACACTTTTTGAACCATTAGCCAGTCAGACAAAGGCCAGACGGCCTTGATTAAGGTGAAGGTTAAATGATCTGACAAAGGTTTTCCCAACCAACTTTCTATCAGGTAAGAGTTCAGGAACATATTTAGTCTTGGAAGTACCTGAGCAATGCCAAAGTCAAGAACATTAAATATGCAGTCCATAGCCTTAGAATGATAAAACTGGATCCATGAATTATCTCAGCGCACATCATTCAACATAAATATAACACTTGAAATTAAACAGGTTGATTTTTCGGCCTACAGCTTATCTTCCTAATTAATGATTTGTACAAACTAATTGCCTTCATCATATATAAAATTTGTAAACTAATAAGACAATTTCCAATGTATGTCCTCACTTTCTGCTGGCTTCTTTCAGGAAGTCTTCGTCTGTTTTCTTGAATGTGTCAATAAATATGCGCTTAATCTCCTTCTCAACTGCTTGGACGTTGGTACATTGCAATTTCTCAGCCAAGTTGCTGTGCAGATGCCTAGCTGAATACTGTGAAGCTCTCGCTCCCGCGTGACCATCAAACACTGCATAGTACGCCATCTGTTGACTAAAAAGATGAAATAACTTATTACACAATAACAACGACTGTCAAAAATAAAAATAACACAAGATTGGTTTGCAATAGCACTTTCACAAGGACTCAGTCATCCCAATAAATCGTTTGGGATTGCATAATCACTCAATTTTCAGTAGTAATCAGATTATGGTAGGCGCAATTGGCCGTTTGCGCACAATGCAACAAAAACAAGGTAATTTTCAACAGAGCATCTAATGGTTCTTACATGGATGCATCGGGAGATACGTCAAGTCGATAGTTTTCAATGATAACATAAGCATCCTGCATTTCCTCTCTCTCGCCCTTTCTCTCAGCGACATAGGCTTGCAGGTGGTAAGGAGACTCAACAGCTAAAACAGATGCAGCCTGATTTAAAGGGATCCTTTACTCTAGGTTCTAGGGTTATTTTCAGTTAATTTAGGTTAAAATTACATTACATAAAAAGTTTCATGGTTCAATCACCATTAGAAATATTTTTTTTTAATGTTTTATAACCAACGACTACAGTTTTAATTACAACGACGGTGGCGCCACTCGAAGCGCATGATCTGAAAAGTTGTGCAAAACGCCTTTTCAGCCAAGGGTGTTTATTATATATCAATTTAAAAGCAAAAGGATTGTAATATCTTATAAACGACATATAGTTTCAGTTATATTATGGATAAATTTTTCCTAAAATGAACATCGTTCGGTTAAATAGCATTTAGGTATAAATATAATTGCACCTTTGTGATTAGCCCTCGGTCTGTAACGTGCAAAATATATTGGAAAATGCGCAACTTTTTCAGAGTGGCAGCACGGTCGCGGGTGTCAATGGCGCCGTTCAAATTTCGTAGCGTTGATGTATAATTAATTATAACAATTACATTAGGTATCTGGTAACAAGTACGTGTGGGCATAGATGATTTATACAGTAAGTACAGTTGTATGCAGTAAAATCCCAGAATCTAGTATCCCTTTAATATCTCTAATCAGAAAGGAGTTAAAACACTGGGATTAAATTTGTTGTAACATTCAGTAATGGCTTCAACTAACCTAGCTGTAGTGAAAATAAATTACATTACATATATGGCAGCCAGACTATCCTGCATTTCCAAAAGAAGGAATTTCAGATTTTGAAATAAATAATTCATCAAAATTCGAGTGACGGGCTAATCTCGCGACATGCTGGCTATGTAAATAATTAATAATCACGTTACCTTTCTCTAATTTCTTCTCAGCAGGCTGATTCATCAATTGCGTATCAGATTTTCGCTTGGCTGGTGAAGGAGTACCATTATCTCCCTTGGACCAATGTACCACGGGCGTTTTTGGGTGGCTCTCAGAAGGACCACTTCCTGCTCCTAAACACCAGATGCAAGATGTGTCATTCTTACCTGCTAATCGTGTCTTAATTGAATTCAGCACCTCCATAAACACTTATTATAAAGCATTCCCTCCACCCGACTTACCAGAGCTGACTAGGTGCAAAGCAATTCTACCCATATTATTTAAAATTCAAACTTGTGCCACAAAGTGGCAGCTTAGTGTAGTGTAGCTGTTCTTAAGCTGGAAGCAATGTGTACTTTTTTATCAGGGTACTTAGATCAAGGTATACAGTCACAAAAGCTGACATAGAGACCATGACTATAACAGCTATTGTTATAAAAATGGAGAAGCGGTTTTAACATGACATAAAGGCTACTCAATCCAAGATATTATATTAATAAAACAATATGAGTTATATGAGCCAGCAGCTGGATAAGTCTGTGACAACATGAGTGTGTGTAAGCATGGGTCATTCTCTTTCATTATCTGTAGTGGTGGCGGTTGTTGCTGTGTCTCCAGTTGCTTTCGTTTTACTTTGAGCAAAATGACATCCAGTGATTGCTTTTCATTTCTTTTCCATAATGATTTGACTTGTAGCACTTAATAACATTTCTATCATGACACCTCACATTATATCTACATTATGGTACAATAATACTGGGGACATATAACCATGGTTCAATTTGCATTCGGCGCATGCCAACAGCTATGTGGCGCTACGCACAGTTCAATTTGCACACTGGCTTAAAAAATGGTGGCCAAAAAGAACATGTAATACATATTGTTTACGTCACAGCTTCTCTCCTCTTCAATGCCATGGCCACTTTTGCAGCATAATAGTTCAGCGAACAATGAGATAATAAATCAGTTAAGTAATGTGTGTCCCCAGGAACACTGTAACCCCCATCTGTGTTGGTATGAACTGACACTCTGACAGCAATATATATTCAGGGTATAAACAGTTTTACATTGGCTAAATACTCGGTGGATCACAATCCATACAAGTCAAAGTAGGTGTACTTAGCATAGTGATAGTGTTCAGGGGCGTAGCTAGCCCTTCAATGATGTGCAGGCAGAACTGAAAAACGAGAATTTTTTGAAAATGTAGACTGCAGGAGATGGTATTTGAGGTACTTTTGAGTATATGTACAGCCTTCATTCTGACTAGGACAATTCTATTTTTACTTTTTAGTAAAACAATTATTGCGCTTGCAGCGCGGCCGGCTATGATTGATTGATTGATGTACAGGGGTATTGTTTAAGTCACGTTAATTATTGAATATGTAGGGGGTGACCACCGCTGGGATGAGGGCGACAGCAGAACTCTTTCTCAGAATTGTGAAAAAACTGAAAAAGGATTGTAACCTGCTTCGCCTTTCAATTACATAATTAAACCATGCATCAGGTGCCGTTTTGTACAGCCGCGCGACTATTATACTTGCCACAAATTTATTGGTATGTGTGTAAAAATATTGTTCATTCAACAGAAGGGGGTGGCTATAGGCCCCTAGATTAGGTGATCGCCACAACAAACAAAAGCGCAATTTTCATCTCTGTGGTGAGATTGATCTATGATTCCTCAATCATTCAGTGTGTGTGTGGAGCATAGAACTAGAATAGAACACACTATGGTGTGGAGTGGAGCATATCTTTTTATGTATACTATATTATTTATGTATGTTGTTTCGTGTATATTGTAAAAATTCTTTGTAACATATATTTTTTTTAACCATTTAAAAAAAAGATGTGCAGGCACGTGCCTTTTTGCCTAAAGGCAGCTACGCGCATGGTGTTCTAGCTAACAAGATGTTTGTGTGACTGAACTTAACTGAACTTTCGATGTTACTGTTGTGTACTGCAAATATATTGTGGCGCTTATACATGTCAGACTAATCCTATAGTTATTAGTTCATTACGTCAGTATCGACAATGTCGTGAGTCCTACAGTTGGCGTAGGATGAAATGTAGGAAGGCGTAGGCAATTTGCCACATTTGCGCTTTGTGTATTGCAAGGTTCGGCCTTTGTTGGTTAGCTTTTCAGTGCCTCGCTGTGCATTTGTAACCGAGCATGGTAGCATACGCATGTACAAACTGTAGTCCACTTGTAGCTCTAGTACTATAGCCCGCGTACAGTTGCCGCAGGACTATACAACATTCTATTACGAATGCTAGGGACCAACTTATTCACGGTTACTCGCGGCTATAAAACGTCTGTGGTAGACAATTAATGCCTCTTATCTGAAGTGAATATGTCATAAGTTATATCAGCTACTAAAATTTAACCTCTAACTATCGTTGAAATGGTCTGCTTGTGGTATTTCTTGTAAACGAAAATTATTTATGAACTTCAAACGGCCATTTTTAGTGGCGCTGCAGCAGCGCCAGTCAGCGGTTTGGTCCCTAGCATTCGTAATACTATAGAATGTTCTATAGCCCTGCGGCAACTGTACGCGGGCTACAGTACTAGAGCTAGTCCCCTTGCAGTCGCGACAGAGAGAGAAAGATTGCATTCTGTGTTGTTACATTATTGTATCTACCTGTGTTTATACCATGATGAAGCAGCACTTGTGACTTGGTGCTACGTTGGACTAGTAGTAGTACCAAGAGTAGACCAAGGGTACTCTTGGTAGTATACATTACATGATTTGGCAACAATGTATAGTATTTGTAGTACGGTACAAATAAGACCCAATCTTAGTTTAGCACCCAGGATTTGTTTACATATTATATGCGAACTATGAATCTACGATTGGATTGAGCTACAACTACCGCTCATAGGGTCTATGTCCCCCAGGGTACTGCCGGAACGTACCCTGTGTACAGTCCGGTATACCGGAACGTACCCTGGTCACTATTTGATATGGTTATGGTTAGGGTTAGGGTTAGAGTTAGGGAGTAGGCGTAGGCGACTCCCTAGACTCGTTAGTGGAGTAGGTGAGGTATGGTCCGGCATATTAGATAGTACCAGGGACTCGCAGCTAGGGCCTGCATACCTCCCAAATCCCATTGGTTGATACAAATCACGTGCCTGAAACTCCTGTTTAAAAAAAACTTTTATGGTGCATTGTGACACTAACCCTAACCCCAATCCTAACCCTAACAGTAATTAGAATTTAATTTAAAAAATTAACTAGATTTGTATCAACCAATGGGACGTTGGGAGGTATGCAGGCCCTAGCCGCGAGTGTACCAGGGTACGTTCCGGCAGTACCGCGGGGGACATAGACCCTCTCAGCACAACTACCACAGTAGTCAGGCTGAGAGGGTCTATGTCCCCCGGGGTGCGAAATTTTTTTTCCCACTTGAGTTCCGGACCCACCATAGATAGTGTTTTGTAATATATATGGTTCGTATATATATGGTTGGATTATAGTTAGTATTATGGTTCGGGTACGGATTAGGGTTAGTGTTAGTGTTAGGGATAGGTGGTATTCATTTTACATTGTTGCTTCGAGGAAGTCGAGTGAATGGAGTGCGCTGATTGGCTGTGGTCCGGAACTCAAGTGGGAAAAAAAATTTCGCACCCCGGGGGACGTAGACCCTCTCAGCCTGACTACTCGGGTAGTTGTGCTGAGAGGGTCCATGTCCCCCGCGGTACTGCCGGAACGTACCCTGGTACACTCGCGGCTAGGGCCTGCATACCTCCCAACGTCCCATTGGTTGATACAAATCTAGTTAATT
>NW_014577171.1:34293-37449 GCF_000485595.1 Priapulus caudatus | reverse complement strand
GTAATCAAAAAATGCACCAAATATTCATACCTAGGGGATTTAATTAATGATATAGGAGGTTATAACGATATGATAAGAGTCCGAACGGAAAAATGTAGGTTCATGATAAGGGAAATATTATCATGGGCAGAAGAGCAAAATTATGGAAATCATACTATAGACGCAAGAGTGAAATTATACGAATGCACAATTTTACCATCCTTCCTAAATAACAGTGAAACATAGACTAACTAATAAAATAATTAATAATTAATGGTGCCCTCACACCATAGCGTATGCTGTAACCTATGAGTTGCGTGTAAAAAATATTTTTATACGCACCAAACGCAACCAAAATCAACAATTTTGTCAATCTCTAACCTATTCAACCTATGGGTTGCGTGTGAGTTGCGTGTGGGTTGCGTGTGGGTTGCGTGGGGGTTGCGAACTGAACTTATGATCCCCCAATATCTGCGATCACCTGCGTACGAATTGAGTGCGAGTTGGATGTGAACACCCCAACACATACAGAATAGAATAAACAGAAGGGGGAAAAAAAAGAAGAAAAGTGTGGGTTAGACCATGGATTAGCAGGCGCCTTTATTTGGTCTCTACGACCAGCTTCTGGTGGAGCTCCGGAACGAGGACCAAGGTGCATTCAAGAACTTCATGAGGATGCCCCCGAGATGTACGATGAGCTGCTACGGAGAGTTGGTCCTCGCATCACCATGCAAAACACCAAGTACAGGTTGCCCCTGGACCCTGGCCTGAAGCTGGCCGTCACATTGCGGCACTTACATTTAATTACAGGCAGTAATTACAGTTTAATAGTTACAGGTTTTTATTATTAACAGGTTTTTATATTAGGTTTTTACCACGTGACCGATATTCGCAACTAGCACGCAACTAGCACGCAGGTCCAACGCAATTTGTAAATTTTGAACACAACTCAAACGCAACTCGTAGGTTCTGCATGCAACCAGTTGTTGGTGGACCTCCGAGGTGACAACATGGAGCTACCTCTTGCTGTTATTGGACATCAGTTTAATCTGGTCAATTTAGACACCGATCTAGAAAAGGCCCACTATTTATACCATTTCTCAACACGCATGTAGTACGGAACTAACACGCAACTCATACGCAACTAATAGGTTGGATACGCAGGGTATAGGTTGGGGATATGCTGGGAATACGCACAATAGGTTGAAGGTACGCTACACACGCAACAGGATCGCAACAGGCACGCAACATGATCGCAACATGATCGCAACAGGTACGCAACACATTCGCAACATGTACGCTACCAAAACCTGGTCAGATACCTCAAATTTGGACCTGAGGTGCGATTAGGAAGAAGTAGTAATGATAAGGAAGAAGTAAAAATGTTGGAGGATTTCCAAAATGAGTGCCTGCGCAAAATAATAATCACGCAGAAAACCTAGCGAAAGGCATTGAAAGACGATGAAAACTTATATGGTTATCTATATTATTTCTATGGTTTGATATGCCTCTCGCGGTGTAATCAGTGTTGTGGGGGAACAGTACGTGCATATGAGTACGTGTGATGATACAATAAAACTGAAAATATAAGCTCTATCAATTCATTTTATTTTTCTTGTTATCATATTTTATTATTCTTTTAAATTCCACTTCCCCCCAGCAATAAGAAATAATAACCTTTTTATACAATTACCTACAATACATGCCATACCACCTTGTAAATTTTTCTTCCTTTTAATATTATGAAACAAGCTCTAACTTTTCATAGATGCATTTCATATTCTGATGGTGCTGAATCTAGTCACAGCTACACATTAAACACGCCGACTCCCATTGACCATTTCTACTCATTCATACCTCTCTCACATACACGTCGTACACTGACACGTCGGCCTAGCTGCACGCCCTCGCGCAAACACACACGTGGCTGTTCCGAATCTTTCCCGTTACCAGGCGGGTCTAGGCCACACATGGCAAAGCATCCGTCGTTATCTACCTGGATATATATATATATATCCCCAGTCGGATATGTCTGGTCGCAGGATTTATACCTTCCAACTGGCGCCATACGTGGTCGCACACTCGCAGAGTCGCAAGCCTTCCGCTATATATATATATATATATATATGCATATGTCCAAGAGCTAATAATACCTAAGGCTAAGGTATTATTAGCTCTTGATATGTCCATGTGTACATGCATGGCCATGTGGACGTGTATACTCTTGCCTATATATATATGCAACGATTTGACGTCTAGTTGTGACGACGAATAAAGGTTCGACCGCTGGATTGTAGTGTAGGTGTCAACACAAGAAATAGCAACACGTAAAACCAGAACAAGCTGATAAAAGTGTTCACGCCGGGAATAGGCCCGGGGCTTTTATTCGGCCTTAGTCAACAGACTAAGGTGAACTAAAAGATGGTGCACAAAATCCCACACAGCGTTATCGCTGGGGTGCAGCAATATACACGATGAACTGAACAGCCAAACCGTACTAGATAACACCCTGTATTAAGTTACTTGCTATGTGCAGGGGTTAACTAGATACTGGTATGCTTACGTGATCCGTGAAGATGAGGCGCTCCCGCTTTTGGCCGCAATGCTGGATCAGTTTCGATGCGCGGCCTACCCAGCTTCTTGGATAGCAACTAGGCCCGCTGATCTACAGCTATTTGATCACCGAAAATTCCGAAACAGCTGAGGAACTGTTACCGTGTAGAAATCTGTTCTGCATATTAACTTGCGCAGGGGTAATTTTTTGAAAACTAATCGCGCTGATAAACCGTGACATACATGTAAACTGCGTATTCGCGCCACTGGCAATCCAACTTTTAGTGACATTCAGAAACGTGGTGGATGTTCGGACGCAACAGGTTAGCCACAGGTTCGTGAATCAGTAACGCTAGCGTTGGATACAAAATCGATAACAAGTGGGTGGAGCTTATTTTTGGCGCAGTGGTAGTGAACCTACATTGTGTTTGCGCAGGGTTTTATTTACGTGGCAACGTTCGTGTGCAAGCACCGCTCACTGTTCAGCGTGGCGGCTAGGTTGTGGAAGTAATTCTCACATCCCTGCGGCATTTTCACGTTTGGATGTAACAATAAAAGTATCAGCTGGTAAAGTTTATTACAAACGATTCAGTATACTGTTTTTAAAATAATATTAGAGAAGAA
>NW_014577171.1:25798-34268 GCF_000485595.1 Priapulus caudatus | reverse complement strand
ATGACTGGCCTCCTGACCCCGTCTCGTCGCTGTCCCAGATCGTATACTTGCGCCTACTGAGAGCTGAGCCCCGTTTTATCCCACAAGCTCAAGGTGGGTAGGCTCTACGCTTCCCATCATGCATCACGAGAGACGGCGCAATCAAGTCCATGTTTTCATGTCACGCCCCCACGATCACATGACAACCACACACATCACCCCCACAGATTTCCTTCATACAACCGGTGGGCCAACCACCGAATCGCTGTCATAGCCACCAAGATGCTGTAACATTCGACCTGGGCATGCTGAGCACACGGCGACAGGAGCGAATAGGATGCGGGGATTACCTGAGGCTAATAGCAGCCGAAGTTGTTTACAACTCCCTCCTTTCTCTCTTAAGCTCTTGCTGCAAGAGTCATCGCTTGGGTGACAGCTAAACAACATTCGGATGCCTCACACCAGCAGCGGCAATCACTATCTGCGGATGCTACCAAAGTAAAGGAATCTCGAGGTATCGCGCATCTCGCGAGATGCCATTACCGTAATACAGAAAGTCGCATTCTAGGATTCCACGCACGGAGGTCGTCTCCAGCAGCCATTTAAGGCAATGGGAGTAAATTTCTTCCGTAACTACGAGGATCCGTCCCAGTTGCCCTCACCGGCTATTATCTCCCGTTCTCTTGCGCTCCCACCATGCTAAAGTCAATGCCGTTGATGCAGGGCAGGCTCGGCCAAAAGGTAGCTGCTTGCATAAGGTTGCGTAGTCAAGGCAGAGATAATCTGCACCCGAGGTGTCATAGTAATAATTAACTTCCGCGCACCTACTTCTACGGGTAGTTGCCATGCAGCCTCTGGCTGTGCCATAAACTCCCTGAAGGCTGGTGTTGCAGGTCCTCAAGCGATGTTGGCGAATGGCCCCGCCGCTACTGCGTTTCCCGACCTCTGCTGGCTGCATCCTGGCCAGTGTTCGAAATTCACGTCGGCCCGTCGGGCCCCGCCGGCCGACAGTTTCGATGGCGCGGCCTACCCAGTTCTTGGATAGCAACTAGGCCCGCTGATCCTACAGCTATTTGATCACCGAAAATTCGAAACACTGAAGAAACTGTTACCGTGTAGAATCTGTTCATGCAGTATTAACTTCGCAGGGTAATTTTATTTGAAAACTAATCGTGATTAGAACCGTGACTACATGTAAACATTAGGTAATATATCATGTTGAATTATACACTAAATAATAATAATTGTCTCAAGTTTTAACACACATGTCATAAGTCACTGTAGCTGCAAATCACGTCGTATTACTTACTAGTCATGCAAACAGCAGTATAGCCTCGTCGCACCACTCAGGTTTCACCGTGTCATATTGTTTTTAACGTTTGGAAAAACGATATACAGGGTGTAGCTAAATAAAAGCTTCCTTACGTAAGAGCTTGTATGTCTACAAAATACATTTACTTTGGACACACTCAACACAGACGGAATTACCCAGTGCCCATCAAAATTTTACAGTAGGTAAATTTTACATAATTTTTTCCTTTTCCACCAAAAAGTGTTGCTAGTTGTAAGCTATTGGAGTACATCTCAGAGCTTATAATTTTCCAAAATGTTCTGGCCCCCAGACCCCCATAGAAGTCCCCGATGTGTACCACACTACCAGTCTGTCTCTCTGCTGTCAAAGTGGAGACTGGAGAGTCGTAGTTACCAAGGAGCTACATATAACAACGATGTGGCGTTTACTTAATTGTGAGCCCCCGGAAAAGAAGCATAAACAGTCATCCGGCGAGAGGAAGGGAAAACAGAGGGATTATGATTATGGACATTGATAATGACTAATAAACACAAGGAAGAACATGATATGCTGTTGTATTACTGTAATTTGCTCCAAAATTGGCGGGCCTACAGCTTTGCTGGCGGGCCTGCAGCTTTTAGGAGCTATAGGCCCTGCAGGCCTACAGCTTTTTCTGCTCAGTGGCAAACACTGATCCTGGCCCTCAGCATTCCGAGGTCTACGAGCGTGGTAGTGGTCTCTCCTTCTGATCTTCCGCCAGCGTCAACGGGAGAGGAAGTCTCCTCTGACTCAGCTAACTCAATGGGCGTGCCCCGAGCTGTTGCTGGTCGTGCTTCTGTACGCTCACTCTTTTCTTACGGTAACTGCAGGTTCGGAAACGTTTTCACGCCTCTTACTTCCGCAGGGGGAAAGAAGGGGAATGCGTCTTCGAGAAGCGAGACTCCCTCCATCCTTGGATCCCGTAAGCAACCGAGCTGTGGGGTGCGAGGTGGCTCTCGGCTCGGGGGTTGTGCGGCTAGCGCCCTTCCCCTGGCCCCACCTGCCAGCGCCCAGCAGTATGCTCTGATTTGGTACTCATCGTGTTGGGAGGCACGACACCCTCTTCCTCCACAAGCGAGGTAGAACTATGGGGCAACGATGTTGCTCGCCGGGCTCTTTTTCCTCTAGCTTTCCCTGCACGGGTGGTCATTGGCATCACGTGTCAAGACTATGGGGAGGTGTATATGCTCTCCGTTTGTATACAAAGTGAGATATGAGTAGGGCTGATGGACAATGCCAACAAGCAAAACTCTTGCTCACGAATTCTCACTTCTCTCAGCGAGCAATACTCGTGGACTCCCTCGGGGACTGTTGTGTTGCTATCTTTACAGAACACTGCTTAGGCTCCAACTCAGTCTACCAAACTACAATCCTGGTCACGGCACCAATGGGACGATTTTACCTCGAGTTGTGACGACGAATAAAGATTCGACCGCTGGATTGTAGTGTAGGTGTCAACACAAGAAATAGCAACACAGAACAAGCTAATAAAAGTGTTCACGCCGGGAACAGGCCCGGGGCTTTTATTCGGCCTTAGTCAACAGACTAAGGTGAACTAAAAGATGGTGCACAAAATCCCACACAGCGTTGTCGCTGGGGTGCAGAAATATACACGATGAACTGAACAGCCAAACCGTACTAGATAACACCCTGTAGTAAGTTGCTTTCCTTGTGCAGGGGTTAACTAGATACTGGTATGCTTACGTGATCCGTGAAGATGAGGCGCTCCTGCTTGTGGCCGCAATGCTGGCTTGACCCGTCTCGGTCGCTCCAGATCGTATACTGCCTTACTGAGAGCTGAACCCCGTATTTATACCACAAGCTCAGCGTGGGTAGGGCTTCTTACCTTCCAATCATGCATCACCAGAGACGGCGCAATCAAGTCATGTTTCATGTCCACGCCCCACGATCACATACAAACCACATCCCCACAGATTCGCTTCATAACAACCGGTGGGAATCACGCGATCGCTGTCACTAGACCACCATGATGCCTGTAACATTCGACAGTGAGATGGCCTGAAGACACTCGACAGGACGAATAGGACATGCGGCGGATCCTGATGCGCTATAGCAGCCGAAGGTTCGTTACATATATATATATAATATACTATATATATATATATGAATTGATTATCTTCTGTATTTCTTCTGCTAAAATATCTATATGTATTGATATATAGTATACATATAAATATATAATATATATATATATATATATATGGTGGCCTCTAGGGGTAGCCGACTACGGTACCACAGGCATTATAATAGTTAACGCGTGTCTTTAGTTGTGTGAATTTCAGTGTTCGCTCCTAGCCATTATAGTTAGGCAGGGACGGTGATGCCTCGTAGCAAATAACAGGTGGTCGGCAGTGGTAACGGAACACAGCTAGAATACGGTAACTGTTACAGGATCGCGCTGCATAAATAGCGCAATTCGCAGGGGAATTATTTGTAAACTAGTAGGAAGGCAATAAGAACTATAAACGGCGAGCACCTAGCCGCTACAGTCAGGTTATAGTTTTTTATTGCTATCCTACTAGTTACAAAATAATTCCCCTGCATTCGTATATGCAGCGGATCCTATAACCACTAAACTAATAGTGAAGAATTAATGCGTTGCCGGTTTCGTCTTCCCTTCTCACGTTCGTCCTTTCTTCGCGTAGACCTAGGTAGCCTCCACGAGTGTCTCCCTCATAGTCGCTCCTGGCTCCTACCTAACTGAAATCCCGTTCTTCTCCTTCTCCGTTTTATTCCCCTCTCCCGTTGTTCTCCGGTTTTCACCTACCTGAAAACCCGTGCCTCTATCCCCTCTGTTATCTCTCTCCTCGAGACGTAAAACGCTTTCTCCCTCTTTCTCTTCTTCTTCTTCTTCTTCTTCTTCTTCTTCTTCTTCTTCTTCCTACCTGGACCTGAAAAATAACGCTCCCGCTGCTCGGTTCGACGTGCCTTATATACCTAGCTGGCAACGCCCCCTACGTGTCGTTGTTTAGCACGCGTTGTCAAAACACTACGCAGATTTCGTTAGCTGGTGCAATCGTTTCACCTGCTGACGCAACCCGTGGCTGATACGATTATTGCACCATCTCATGCAACTCGTTTCTAAGTAAATATTCCTCTCTTCGACAACTTAGACTATTCATATTATTCAAATCCCCTCGTATATTATGCTGATTAATAGTACATAAGCGCGTTGATTATTATACTCTATATATCGCGTTTTTGTTTACATTCCTTGTTGTTCCTAGACCACCTCCGTATGTATGATCCAAGATGGCTGCGCCCAGGCATTGATCGTTTTCCTATGTGCTGTCTATATTTTATCCTGTCTTTAGTCAATATATGGTTATTCCATCTATACTGTGAGTTCAATCTATCCATCCTAATCTAGGCTACTGCTCATGTGAGTTACACACCCCCGAAATCTCCACAACTCTTTCCAACTTTTATTAGTAACCGCCCTCGGATACGCCTTTGTCTTCCAATTCTACTCTTACTCCCTTCAACTTCTCCTCTGCCGTCCCCTTTTCTTCCTTAACTCGCTCCTACTTCCGACTGTTTTAACCTTCCCCTTCTCAACCCCTTTCCAGGTTTTCTCCGAGCACAGACAGTGCAGTACTGGCACCATCTCTTGATATCCTTCGTGTAGTTTGACCAGTAGAACCGTTGCTGTATGCTGGCTCTACTCCGTTTCTCTCCTTGATGTCCTGCTGTACGATGGTAATGTAATTGCTGAAATATTTTTCTTTGCAATTCCTTAGGTATCACCAGCTGAAGTATAGGATGAGTCGGCGTGACTGGCGTCTCCCATCGTCTATACAATTTACCTTCCTGTACCGCTAATTAATTCCACTGTCCCCAGTACGCTTTTGCCTCCGATCCCATTTTTGCAATTTCTGCAAACTCAGGTCTGTCCAACGCCGCTTCTTTTTGTTCCTTGAAGAAAACAATCACAGGGTCCTTATCCTGTAATCTCCTAATATTTTCTTGGTTCCATACATCATGGTCTTCCCCATGATCCTCGGGATTTTCTCTGCGATCTTCTCACTCTCCCTCGGTAACTACCAACACCTGCCCACGCTGCTCCTTATCCTCACATGAAGAATCGTCTCTCCTCCCATTACGACTGGGTGGTTCATATCTCTATGTAGAATCCTCTCGTCCCCCACTGCAGCTGGGTGGTTCATCGCTACTACTTTCCTCGTCTTCTTCGCCTTCTTCCTTACGAACGTGCGTTTTCTCGTCCCCTGAGTCTATCTCCATCGCTGGTCGGGCATCCTCTCCCCTCATTCCACGCCTGCTATCTGAGCAATTTTCTTTAGAGCATTTCCCTACGGTCTTACGTGACAACGCATCCGCATTCTGGTGATGCTGTTCCTTCCGGTGCTCAATTTTAAAGTCGTACGTATCTACTCTATCCAGTAGGTTCTCTAGGTGGTCAGCTAACTTAGTGGGTGCCATGCCGTCCAGAACGCTCACCAACTGCTGTCCTTGCTGTGTCTCACTCTCCTCCACTGGTTTAAGTTCCTCCACTTGTTGATCCTCCAATAACAGGGTAGGCTTTTCTCCTGTGTGGGAGATAACCAAGGGTATCTTTATCACATCACTTGGGAATACTGTCTGCTCCATCCGAATCCTCTGTGCCTCCAGCTTCTGAAATTCTGGGATAGGAACTAGCCTTACATGCTTTCCTTTGGATACTTTATCGTCAGCATACGTCCATCCAGGGATTCTGTATCTTTTCCCTGGCCTCAGCATCGTTGTTTCATCCACGTATACTGGTCTACCATTCTCTCCCCTTGTCCAAAATCCTTGAATCTCTCTCCCATCGAGTGATAGGATTTCTGTAGCCATGTTCAGGATAGCATGGTTTGGGACGAGAAAGTCGAGTCCCAAAATCCCATCCAAATCCTCTAATTGTGCAATAACCATTGTTTTCTTATCGTAGGTATGCTCGACGATTTCTAGATGGACAGCAGTCTCTCCAGGACTATCCATTGCTTTGCCGTTCACCATCTTCAGATCTCTCTTTCTTGTTATCAGCTGTAGCCCGGTACTTGCTTTGATGTCGTTGAACCTATTTTCATTTATCAGCGTTGTACTTGATTCGCTGTTTACTAAAAATTTCATGTCCCATCCCTCTACTTTCACAGGTATCACCCATGTGGGATGACATTGCAGTGGTGCTACTGAGATAGTAGGTATCTGTGTGGCTTCAGCCTTGCTTGAACTATTTTCTGTATTATCGTTTTCTTCTATCTTGCCCTTCTAAGAGAGTGTGAAACCAGTAGATCGTGGTGTAGCTCCCTCCGTCGGCTTACTATAGACCAGGCTACCGACTCTACTTCTAGCCCGTCCTAGTTTAACGGTCGCTGACTCATCTCGGCAACTCCTGTCCGTTGTGCGCGATTATCTGAAATATTGCCGCATTGCAATCTTTGTGGGCAATCTTTCTGCATGTGTCCCTTTCCCCTGCAATAATAACACTCTATTTCAGCTATTCTTGCCCTATTCTGCGGAGGTTTTGCCATTCTGCTAAATGGTGCATTCTGCATACTCTTCCCCGACCTTTGACCTCTGCTTCCAGCCCTATCTGTATTTTGTTGCACTTGACCTTCCATGTTCTTCATGATCCTGACCATTTCCTGTCTCAGGCTTCTCATCCCTTCTCGCATCTCTTCCCGTAGACTCGACACTAAATCCACTGGTGGCATCACAGCTCGTACGTAAGTGCTTTCCCCTGGTGGCGGTTTTCTACGATGTACCGTTTCCTTTGTAACGGCCTCATACTGTGCTACCCGAGTTATAGCTTCGTCCAGTGTGCTTGGTCCTTGCAAGAGTGCATAGCGTTGTATTTCTACATCTCCTATTCCTTCCAGGTATTTATCAATCAAGATCTGCTCCGTCTGAAAACCTATCATGCCAGGGTATGCCCAAGCAAATAACTGCCGCATGACAGCGCCGTATTCCTTGGGTGTCTCTTCATATCTTCTGTTCCTACGACGTAGCTCACTCTGATAAACGTGGATTCGCTCTACCGGATAGAATCTGCGTTGCAAACAGACAACAATCTTGTCGTAGTCAGCACGCTGTGATCGTGGCATCTCAATCATCACTTCTAGAGCTTCCCCCTCCAAGCATAATCCTAACTGAATTACCCATGCATTCTCTGGCCATTGGTTATAGCTTGCCGTCATCTCGAATTTTATTAGGAAGTGCTTTAAGGCAATTCCATCTACCTTCCTTAAGTTCGAAGGTTTTCGTTCCTTTACAGGTGTACTGCGCCAAGGACTTCTCTCACGTGCTATCGGCATGCCTTGCATCGACTCCCTCCTTGTGTATGGTCTATGCCCAACCGTAGCCGTATCTCTTTTAGGTGCCTGTAAAATATCTACTTCCCCGTCAGGTAAGAAGTCAGAATTCACGCTGCCGCTTCCTGCTTTCGGAATGCTGCCATGATGTCTGATCGGACTTCACCAGTGTAAGCTTTCCTGGCTCATTCCATCGTGGTATCTCTGTCCCCTTTTCTGCTCATTTCCTTCCCAGCTTTCCTGTAATCTCTTCTCCGATCCTGTTATCTTATCCCTATAATCCTTGGCTGCTTCCTAAGATATCTTCCTATCCCTAGAAAACTCCTCCGGTGTGGATACGCCATCGTGACTGGTCGTCGGTACCTGTCCCCCTTCTGAATATAATGGACTTGCCCACACTTTCCCTCTCGCTCAGCTGGTGTGGCGATGAGTCATCTGCCTTCCGCCGATGCCTGCCAGCGTTGCATTCCATATCGCTCTATAAGTTCCCCGTGGGCGTCAGAAAGTCCCGTATTATCTTTATAAAACTCGACATGTTTTTATCCTGGCTCACTATCCGTCTATAACACTGGTACACTTGCTATTGCTACTCCTTCATGCGAACATCCCGGCACGAGCCCCCCAGTATGTGTCAAAATTCAAACGTTCAATTGATCGATTGATTGTCAATTGAACGATTGATTGTTTAATTGAACAGTCAATTTAATCGTTCAAACGTTTAATTGATCGACTGATTGTTCAATTGAACAGTCAATTTAATCATTCAAACGTTTAATTGATCGATTGATTGTTCAATTGAACAGTCAATTTAATCATTTAAACGTTAAATTGAGCAATTAAATAACGAATT
>NW_014577171.1:21366-25788 GCF_000485595.1 Priapulus caudatus | reverse complement strand
CGTTGCCTTGGCCTAGTCTCAGTCAATTTCAAAACGTTCACAATTGATCAATTGATTGTTTAATTGATCGATTGATTGTTCAATTGATCGATTGATTGTTTAATTGAACAGTCAATTTAATCGTTCAAACGTTTAATTGATCGACTGATTGTTCAGTTGAACAGTCAATTTAATCATTCAAACGTTCAATTGAGCAATTAAATAACGAATTGCCAAATTAAATCGCCGAATTGACGAATTGGCAAATCAAAGGCATGAATACTGAATAAGCGTATTGAATCATGGAATGGAGCAATTGCCGAGGCTCGTCAATCGAGCAATTGCCGAGGCTCGTCAATCGACGAATCAAACGTTTGAATTGTGACACATATCCCCTCCCATAGTTGGAAGCCCGACGAAATTCTATTACGAACGAAATTCCCTCCAGTGGTTGCAATCTCTGAGTTATTATAACAAACTATATGATTACTGTTCAGGTTACGTTATACCCGTTAGATTCCCGCTATTAGATCTCCTTAAGTGGTACTTTAGGCCCAGTAGTTGGGCATTAATTGCGAAAATGCTTTAGCATTTTTTATGAGATTTTTAAATGCTGGGCCGAATACTTCAAAACTGTGAGCGTATTGATACAGTATTGGATAGGTACAAACCTGAAAGTCTGAAAGAGGCCAAGCGTGAGAAAATGGGTGAGAGTGCACAAGAATATCACGGAAAACGCTGTCGATGTACGTTGACGTATTTCTACATGACTCAATAAATAACAAAGAAACCCCCTCTTGGCCATCAAACAGGATAGCATAGTCCGCATTAGGACTGATCAGTTAGGAGAAGGCGGAATTCGGGTATGCCTGCACATTACGGATGCTGCGAGAAAGGCGTGCTATGATGAGAGCCAGTTAGCACAGTAGACACCGATGTTGTGGTCATTCTTAACAACATGGACACACAAACGGCAAAGTTACGCCATACTATTTAGCTTTGGTTAGTATTTAGCAAGTGCATGAACATTCGCCACATTCATATCCATCATTAATGGTATTAAATTCGTCCACGAGGGCGATTCTATTCTTCTCATGTCTTTACCGAGTCGATGTTTTTCGGTTTAGATCCTGTGCATTACGTGATTACGTAATAGGTGCGGGTGGAGCTCAAACTCCACGACAGATGGCGCTCTCGCTCTGGCTCAATTCTACCTGAGTGTATTATCCTGAGTGTGGGAAGGGGCACTGCATGCAGTTTGGGTGGAGCTACGTCACAGTTCAGTAGTCACGTGACCACCAGCAGAACGCCGGTGGAAACAACACGATCGCGTCACTGGCGCCCATGGGATCACTGCATAACGATACGAATTATCCGTCACTTGGTTTGGAAGTTTTAATAAGACTTAGTTTTTTTCATGATATTTCTTCTAATATGCCTTACGAGTATATAGATAGCCTTTCTGTAGCTATAATTATGACATTATGTAAGATACATATGATACATAAGATACATAAGGTAAATATTTTAAGCTATTCTTATTTGTATTTGTTTGCTTTGCATTAGTTGAATAAAAATTACCCCAGGTCTCGTGAAACAAAAACAAAGTCCAAGATTACACATGCGCACGCACACACACGCACACGCACACGCACACACAGTGACACACTCACACGCACACGCACACGCACTCGCACACACACAAGGACACACAAACACGCACGCGCGCGCACGCGCGCACACGCACGCACGCACGNAAAAACAATACCCTCCGCTACACTTCGTGCGGAGGATAATGAATTATGGAACCCTAGCTGAGCTTTGCCGCGTAGTGCGCATTATAGTCAGCACTGCATCATACATATGATATGTTCAAAAGATCATTTGTCGTGCTGATAGCGAGCGAATTGACTTGACGGTTATCTGTTTGCAAACACACCCATTTCAAGTACACAAAGTAATCTGTTCAATACATGTCCTCGTGGGGACTGCGTGCGTATTGTAATCGACTAGAGAATTATAGACCGTATAAGCAAAGTCCACGGTACGCGCATCACTTTGACCCTCCAATTTGTACTTTTCATGTCTAGCTGCTAGCTGCTACCCAGAACTACAGCATTTAAATTTTCTTGGTAGAGTATCATGATAATTAAGCATGTTTGCAATATATATAATATATATATATATCGTGCGCGCGTTGTGTGTGTGTGTGNAATTTTGATAGTTTATTCATTAGCAAATACAGCATGCTTCATTTATAAAAACTAGCCATTTGCGGCCCGTGAATAGTAAATCAAAAAGTATAATGGAATTATAAAATGTAGAACAGACAGTTAATAAAACAGGGCAGTACGTGTATGTACTTCAGGTGCGTAGCCGAGTGGGGGAGGGGACGAAGACCCCTCCTCGGGATCGGAAGTTCCGCTCAAATGTATAAAAAAAAAACTATTTCGAATTCCAAATACCGGTGGTGGTACGTAGAGTATTAAGACAAATTAACAAAATTAGCAATAATGGAAAGTTCCGTCGATCCTCTACTATTATCCACTACACGTATATGTGTATATATCATTCCAGCAGTATTTTGAGAATAAAGTAAGAAATATTTAATTTAGCATTGTGTAAAGTTTTTATTTATTTCCAAAAAAATTAACCGTTTCAAACCGGGTCCAAGTAACAGTCACTAGATTAGTTTAAATCCTTAATTTAAACTTTTACAAATTAATGACACCTAAATTGAGATTTAAGGAATTAAACTGTATTGATTAATAAAATAAACTATTAGAATCCAACTATTTATTTGAATTGGAAGGCTGGGTAAACACTCCAGTAATTTTAGTTCCTGTCTTTTTAAACGCGTACCTCCCACTCGTCGTATATTCTTTAGGGAATGCCGTCTATCGTATATACCACACAAAACTGACCGATGTTAGTTGGGGTAGAGGCTATATGATTTTGTTGTATATTGAACCTTCAAATTCCGTGAACCAACTATTGACGTAAAGCTGCAGTGTTGCTTATTGTGCGCTAATGATTTCACGAGCAACCAGCGACATTATTCTGAGCATTTATTTCCCAAAAGCCTTGCCATCGATTCATATGAGGTAGAACTTCGATACCGATGGATATTACGTATCGATAAAACTAGTGCGAATGAAAGGTTCATATATGTGTTAATGAATCCATATCGTGTATTCTCTAATAATGCCTGAGATTGGCGGTATCAGACCAGTGGAGAGCTCTTGCACAACATAGAAATGTTTCATATTCGCTGAGCCTGTTACTGAATAGAGTACGGCATGAATAGGCACCTAGAAGAGATGATTAAGGTATTGGTGCCTATAATGGAACTTATACCGATTGAATCGCCCGGAAGAAGCGTACATGAAATGTTCGAAAATGTTGTCTTTAGTAAGTTGGTAGTTTTCTTACAAATGATGCATCCTATAATTATTATGGTTCAACAAAAGCTTACCAGGCTCTATGACTGTACGGTGTACTACACTTATGGCATACGCAGTAAATACCCGGACGGTTACTTGTGGCTAAATCCACTATAGCTAAATTATTATAGTTCCAGAGGTGTAGGTTTTCAAGTATCAAAATACCACATATATGCCGCAACTAAAAGGCTATTCGTTTGTCAACATAATTCCATAACATCTTATACAAGTTGTTATAGGAGATACCTATATATGTTTTCAGTATTATTAAAAACACATCATATACTAGCGTATTGATATATTTTGGTGTTATCAAATTCAATTTTATGCTTATATCCGAGTTATTCTTTACGTTGACGTGAAACGTACTATTCAATTGAAATGTATAAAGTAGCTGTAGAAATCGATACACGCTACACATGTACTATCTTTGTTATACCCTTGCATATCTATGCATGCCCTTCACAGAGGCGATAAGCTACATCAGTAAAGTCGGCGACTACAATAGGCTCATGATCACGCTTAAAGTGAAAGACATCAGGTGAGAACAGGTGAAAATGAATATCTAAAAGATCTATCTAAGTCATCTCGTCTGAATTTCATTCATCATTATCAATATCATCTCCACCACCACCACCACCACCGCCACCGCCGTACTAGTACTAGTATTAGACGACTTCAGCGAATTGACGAGTAGGCGATGGCGATTAGACGATGGTGTCTTCTTCTTCTTCTTCTTCTACTGGACAGTCCGTAAGGAATAAACGTCCAGGGCTATAGCTAGCCATGGTGTGTGTGACCTAGCTTGGGTACAGCCAGGTAGTTAGCTTTTTTTTAGCCGAATGGCACTGAGGGTGGTCACAGCCAGAGTTTTTTGCGCCCTCAGTGGTTCTTTTACGTCCCCATTGGTCTTAGTATTACTATTACTATATTTACTAATACTGGAGACGGGACCGCCATTTTACGTGGTCATCCGAGCCACGGGAGATTTACAGTCTCC
>NW_014577171.1:19856-21356 GCF_000485595.1 Priapulus caudatus | reverse complement strand
TAATTATTATGGTTCTTCAAGAGCTTACCAGGCTCTATGACTGTACGATGTGTTACACTTATGGCATGCGCAGTAAATACCCGGACGGTTGCTTGTGGCTAAATCCACTATAGCTTAATTATTATAGTTCCAGAGGTGTAGTTTTTCAAGTATCAAAATACAACATATGTGCCGCAACTAAAAGGCTATTAGTTTGTCAACATAATTCCATAACATCTTACACAAGTTGTTATAGGAGATACCTATATATGTGTTCAGTATTATTAAAAACACATCATATACTAACGTACTGATATATTTTGGTGTTATCAAATTCAATTTTATCCAATAGTTATTCAATACGTTGACGTGAAACGTACTATTCAATTGAAATGTATAAAGTAGCTGTAGAAATCGATACACGCTACACATGTACTATCTTTGTTATACCCTTGCATATCTATGCATGCCCTTCACAGAGGTGATACGCTTCATCCGTAAAGTCGGAGACTACAATTGGCTCATGATCACGGTTAAAGGGAACGACATCAGGTGAGAACAGGTGAAAATGAATATCTAAAAGATCTATCTAAGTCATCTCGTCTAAATTTCATTCATCATTATCATCATCATCATCATCATCATCATCTCCACCACCACCGGCGCCGCCAACACCACCACCGCCACCGCCACCACCACCACCATCATCATCATCATCATCATCATCATCATCTATATCATTATCAACATTACCGTCACCGACACTACTGCCTCGACCACCACAGCATCCATCTACCATCACCGCTGTTTCCATCACCGATACCACTGCCATCATTTGTTTTCATTAGAATAAAGATAGAAGAGTTTCGCGTGAGGATTAATGACGTGATGAATGCTGCGAACCTCGCACTGGCTGTTACTTCAGACCGCGCGCCACTCATACTGGTAGGCCTATGCGTAAACACATTTGACTTCCATGAATTCTAGTACTAGTACTAGTATTAGACGACTTCAGCGAATTGACGAGTAGGCGATGGCGATTAGACGATGGCGTCTTATGCGAGTTTTACTGTAGTAAGCGACTTATGGCAAAATATAATTAAATGAACCGCATAATATAGGTATACGATGTAATCAGGAGCTAATAAATGGCCATTTATAAGCTACTGATGTAATGCATAAGTTAGCATTATGCCGAAATTTAATGTACAATGCATGAACACTAATTTACTTAGAAAACATGTTGGCTGTTTTAGAAACCATTTTCTGACGAGGATTTAAGGCAGGACGACGAAGATGCGAAGAGGAAACTTAAAAGTAACAGCGTTGAAGCAATATCTACAGGTAAAAATATGTCAAATAAAAGTCAGACCTTCTTGACTAGATAAGAAAGGTAGTGGATGATTAGGGCAATAATCCACTTACACACACGCGTAACCCCCCCCCCCACACACACACACACACACACATACATGCCCACACACACATGCCCACACACATGCATACATGCCCTCATACACA
>NW_014577171.1:16222-19343 GCF_000485595.1 Priapulus caudatus | reverse complement strand
AGCGATAAAGAGAGAGAACGAGAGAGGAGCATTGAAGAGAGAAAGAACGAGAAAGGAGCGATAAAGAGAGAGAACGAGAGAGGAGCATTGAAGAGAGAAAGAACGAGAAAGGAGCGTTGAAGAGAGAGAACGAGAGAGGAGCATTGAAGAGAGAAAGAACGAGAGAGGAGCGATGAAGAGAGAGAACGAGAGAGGAGCGTTGAAGAGAGAGAATGAAAGAGGATCGATGAGGAGAGAGAACGAGAGAGGAGCGATAAAGAGAGAGAACGAGAGAGGAGCATTGAAGAGAGAAAGAACGAGAAAGGAGCGTTGAAGAGAGAGAACGAGAGAGGAGCAATAAAGAGAGAGAATCGAGGAAAAAGCGAAAGAATCGAGGAATGAAAGAGAGAGAGAATCAAGGAAAGAGAGAGAGAGAGAATCAAAGAAAGAACGGGCGCGAGATAGAGAGAGAAAGAGCGAGAAAGAGAGAGAGAGAGAGAGAGAGAATCAAGGAAAGGGAGAATCGAGCAAAGAGAGAGAGAGAGAGAGAGAATTAATGGAAGAGAGAGAGAGAATCGAGGAAAGAGAGAGAGAGAGAGAGAGAGAGAGAGAGAGAGAGAGAGAGAGAGAGAGAGAGAGAGAGAGAATCGAGGAAATCGGCAGAGAGAGATATAAGCGAGAAAGAGGACGAGAGAGAGATATAAGTGAGAAAGAGGGCGAGAGAGAAGTGAGCGTGAGAGAAAGCAGCGAGCGTGTTTGAGAGAAAGAAAGGCCAAGCGTGAGAAAATGGGTGAGATTGCACAAGAATATCACGGAAAACGCTGTCAATGTACGTTGACGTCTTTCTACATGACTCAATGAATAATGAAGAAACCCAGTCTTAGCCATCAAACAGGATGGCATACTCCGCATTAGGACTGATCAGTTAGGAGAAGGCGGAATTCGGTTATGCCTGCACATTACGGATGCTGCGAGAAAGGTGTGCTATGATGAGAGCCAGTTAGCACAGTAGACACCGATGTTGTGGTCATTCTTAACAACATGGACACACAAACGGCAAAGTTACGCCATATTATTTAGCTTTGGTTAGTATTTGGCAAGTGCATGAACATTCGCCACATTCATATCCATCATTAATGGTATTAAATTCGTCGACAAGGGCGATTCTATTCTTCTTATGTCTTTACCGAGTCGATGTTTTTCGATTTAGATCCTGTGCATTACGTGATTACATAATACCAACTCACATCAGAAATTAATATATCACGAAATGGTTGCAATTGTCTTTAGCTAACCATCTTTTTTGAAACACAAGTTTGAACACAATCTTTTCCCGTTCTACTGAAAATATCTCGCACGCTGTTCCAACGGGGAGAGGAAAGAGTGGTCGTAGGCCTCCTCGTTCTGTACCTGGCGGATTTTTGCCACGCAGTCATGGCGCACTTTGTGCTTAAAATACAGTCGAGAAAGCGAATGAGCACAGATCCCAGCTCATAAATAAACGTAGATAATTTTACGTTCACAAGCCAAACTAGAAAGACGGCACACGGGGAGTGCGAATCCCCCGCACACGCGATCACTACACCTGTGATATCAGTACGCTATTTTACAGCGCGGTGAAATAAATCGATATCAGAATACACTCTGGCACACACAACACGCCTGGAAATACCGCCTGGAACCCTCGCCCCGCATTAGCAATGGTAGGGCCTACGGTCCTTCTGCTATGACCCAGCGTTGGTTCTATACTTATCCTGCGGACGAAGCTAGTGTAGCTCTATAGAGATCAGTGTTCGAAATATACATAATGACCCTGTGACATTGACCTTGGGTCAAGGCCACTCAGAATCAATAGTTTTCTACCGCCCCATAAGATGCACCTGTGGACCAAGTTTGAAGTTTCTACATTCTACCGTTGCAACGATATCGAGCGGACAGACACACACACACACGCGCACCGCACGCACTGCACGCACGCACGCACGGCACGCACGGCACGGCAGGACACACACAACACATACACACACAAGCACAACAACACACACACACCACACACAACGCACGTCACACATCACCACACACACACACACACACAGCCACACACACACACTACACACACACAACCCATATATAATATATATATATATATATATATATATATATACAAACGAGCCAAAAACAATACCCTCCTACACTTCGTGGCGGAGGATAATGAACCTAGATTGAGCTTTGCCGCAGTAGTTGCCGTACATAATAGTCCATCACTGGCATCATAACATATGATATGCACAAGTTCAAACATTTGTCGTGCTGATAGCGAGCGAAGACCTTGACGGTTATCTGTTTTGCAACACACCCATTTCAGTACACAAAGTAATTGTTCATACATGTCCTGCATGGGACTGCGTGCGTATTGTAATCACTAGAGAATTATATGAGCAGTATAAGCAAAGTCCACGGTACGCGCATCACTTTGACGCCTCAATTTTTTACTTTACATGTCTAGCTGCTAGCTGCTACCCAGAAATACAGACATTTAAATTTCTTGGTAGGTATCACGATAATTAAGCATGTTTTGGCAATATTATATATAGTATATATATATATAATATTTATATAATATATATATATATATATATGGTGGTGGTGTGTGTTGGTGTGTGTGTGTGGTGTGTTGTTGTGTGTGTGTGGTGTGTGTGTGTGTGTGTGGCTGTCAGAGACTAGCCGTTTCTCAAAGTTGTAGGTCCCTACTGCAATAAAACAGTCGCAAAAGCAAGAACATAATTTAAACATATGATATATCGATTGTTAGCAGTATCTATGAAGAACTCGATGCCATCTGTAATTGTTTGTGTAGGGATCATTCAGAGAGATTTCGCTAAACGCACAAGGAAGGCCTTCTACTACTCGAAAACCTCGGATAAGATATATACATGACTCTTGCCAAAGCAGTAAGCGATGCGGCCGCTGGCCATGAACGAGGCATGCAGGTAGATCAGCCAACAATACACGCAACAAGGTGTGTTACATGTTTGTGTGAACGTATATCGTAAAATTACAGAAGTCCGAAATTCCGGACTGCTCGGGGATTGGTCGGTCCGGATTTTCGGATTTTCCGGATTCTCGGGCAGTATATTGAACT
>NW_014577171.1:10590-13801 GCF_000485595.1 Priapulus caudatus | reverse complement strand
GCGATTAAATTCGCTGGCAATTTTAATCGCCGCGATCGGGCGATAAAAATCGCTCGTGTGCCCCTAGCATTAGCAAATCACGAAAGATTTATCCGGTATTTTTCTGGTTTCTAGATAATTAAAATGTTCCAATTCCGCGTCCGGTAAATAACCGTGTCCCTTCGCTGTTATTGCTGCTACGCATGTTGCTTACTAGGTATTAGATAATTAAGAATAGCTTCAATAATCGCAATAGATGCGGTGCCTGGCTTCGTAGGTGTGGTAACCAAGAGCATCTACGCATATCATGGATTCCACGTGAAAAGAAACTGGGCCAGGAAAAATTGAAATTATTTTAATATGAATTTTAAACTTAGAGTTTAACATTAGTGTACATATCTTTTTAACCTTTAGCATTTAAAACATTTTTTCGATTATTTTCGTTCCTTGTGGAATTGTTGCTAACCGCCGTCTGCTACGAACTTTTGACCTTTTTTCAATCCGCTGTCATCCACGTTTTTACGGTGAGTACTTATGATTTCTTGGTATCATTTTAAAGGGGAATGTATATCCAGATATTATTTTGAGCTAGTCCCTTCCATACAGAAACGGAAAACGAAAATAACAATAGTGTAATAACTTTGGTGTGAAAATGTTGGGTGCCCCATGTGATTCCGTCACATTATATCTAAGATTATTTTATCACCGTTTAGAAGCTGAACAGTACACATTAGAACAAAGGCACCATTTCGCATGTGCTTCTTGTTGTCTTGTTAGATTTCAAGATGGCCGCCACAATACGAAAAAGTTTTTTGTGTGAAATCTGCCCCCTGACTAAATGAAGAGAGAGAACGAGAGAGGAGCGATGAAGAAAGAGAACGAGAGAGGAGCGTTGAAGAGAGAGAACGAGAGATGAGCGTTGAAGAGAGAGAACGAGAGAGGAGCGATGAAAAGAGAGAACGATAGAGGAGCGATGAAGAGAGAGAACGAGCGAGGAGCGATGAAGAGAGAGAACGAGAGAGGAACGTTGAAGAGAGAGAACGAGAGGGGAGCGATGAAGAGAGAGAACGAGAGAGGAGCAACGAAGAGAGAGAACGAGAGAGGAGCGTTGAAGAGAGAGAATGAAAGAGGAGCGATGAAGAGAGAGAACGAGAGAGGAGCGTTGAAGAGAGAGAACGAGTGGCCATGCTGGAAAAGCGTGGGAGTGATCATGAACGATTTTGTATCTTCGTGAAATGCTATAAAGTTGTGAAAAAACGGGCAATTGCAATGGAAATTATTAGTGAGAAAAGCAAGAATAAAAAAACATGCATCGCATAACTGGTCTATTGAGTTCTCTCCCAAGTTAAATTGCATGCGCATCAGGGCAAGGAGGCCTGAGGCAGTGTCATTTTAGGTTCTCAGACTCCCACTTTCAAAAACGTTCTGACGCTCATGCCTACAGGATATAATTTAGCGATAAAAGTCGAGAAATACACTAATTTGCGTACACCCAACACCACTCCATCTGTAAAAGTCGACCACACATATACCTAACCTGAGTATGTATGTAGTATAGGTAGTAGAACGGGTACGGTGGTTAATTCCTAGTTTCCAGGTAAAAACAATATAAGATTTCTCTGTTCCAGGTTAATTAAGATGGCGCTTTCGGCTTTGCCGCGTCCCGGTTGACCTCTATTAGCAAATCACGAAAGATTTATCCGGTATTTTTCTGGTTTCTAGATAATTAAAATGTTCCAATTCCGCGTCCGGTAAATAACCGTGTCCCCTCGCTGTTACTGCTGCTACGTATGTTGCTTACTAGGTATTAGATAATTAAGAATAGCTTCAATAATCGCAATAGATACGGTGCCTGGCTTCGTAGGTGTGTTAACCAAGAGCATCTGCGCATATCATGGATTCCACGAGAAAAGAAACTGGGTCAGGAAAAATTAAAATTATTCTAATATAAATTTTAAACTTAGAGTTTAACATTAGTGTACATCTATTTTTAACCTATAGCATTTAAATTATTTTTGCGATTATTTTCGTTTCCTGCGGAATTGCATGTTGCTAACCGCCGTCTGCTACGAACTTTTGATCTTTTTTGAATCCGCTGTCATTCACGTTTTTACGGTGAGTACTTATGATTTCTTGGTATCATTTTAAAGAGGAATGTATATCCAGAGATTATTTTGAGCTATATAGAATTCCCTTCCATACCAAACGGAAAACGAAAATAACAATAGTGTAATAACTTTGGTGTGAAAATGATGGGTGCCCCATGTGATTCCGTCACATTATATCTAAGATAATTTTATCAGCGTTTAGAAGCTAAACAGTACACATTAGAACAAAGGCACCATTTCGCATGTGATTGTTGTTGTCTTGTTGGATTTCAAGATGGCCGCCACAATACGCAAAAGTCAGCCCGGAAACATACCCAGTAGAACTACCCAAGTATCCTAGAAATGATATTTACCCGTTTCCAGCCTCTACCCAAAAGGTTTAGGGTCATCCTTATTTTAACTTTTTTTTAAAATTTGCCCCCTGACTAAATAAAGAGAGAGAACGAGAGAGGAGCGATAAAGAGAGAGAACGAGAGAGGAGCGATGAAGAGAGAGAACGAGAGGGGGCGTTGAAAAGAGAGAACGAGAGAGGAGCGATGAAAAGAGAGAACGAGAGAGGAGCGATGAAGAGAGAGAACGAGCGAGGAGCGATGAAGAGAGAGAACGAGACAGGAGCGTTGAAGAGAGAGAACGAAAGGGGAGCGAAGTAAAGAGAGAACAAGAGAGGAGCGATAACGAGAGAGAGAAAGAGAGGAGCGATAAAGAGAGAGAACGAGAGAGGAGCGATGAAGAGAGAGAAGGAGAGAGGAGCGATGAAGAGAGAGAAGGAGAGAGGAGCGTTGAAGAGAGAGAACGAGAGAAGGAGCGATGAAGAGAGAGAACGAGAGAGGAGCAATGAAGAGAGAGAACGAGAGAGGAGTGATGAAGAGAGAGAACGAGAGAGGAGCGATGAAGAGAGAGAACGAGAGAGGAGCAATGAAGAGAGAGAATCGAGGAAAAGGTGAAAGAATCGAGGAATGAAAGAGAGAGAGAGAGAGAGAGAGAGGAGCTAGTATTAAATTAAATTTTAATATAAATATTAAAATTTAAAAAGAATAAAGTATAGATGAACGGGTAAATTACTAAATTCTTAATTAGTTTATTCATTTGAGCAAATACCAGCATGCTTCATTTATAAAAACTAG
>NW_014577171.1:0-10580 GCF_000485595.1 Priapulus caudatus | reverse complement strand
GAGAGAGAGAGAGAGAGAGAGAGAGAGAGAGAGAGAGAATCGAGGAAATCGGCAGAGAGAGAGATAAGCGAGAAAAAGGAAGAGAGAAAGATATAAGTGAGAAAGAGGGCGAGAGAGATTTATAAGTGAGAAAGTGGGATATATATAGGGGGAGAGAGCGCGCGAGAAGATTGAAACAGTAGGAGCGTAAAAGATAGCGAGAGATGTCTGACTTATCGACTGTACGTTGAAATGACAGTCCGCATTAGAACTGATCAGTTAGGAGAGGCGGAATTCGGCTGTATGCCTGCACAGGCCGGTAGCCAGGGGGGGTTCGGTGGGGTTTCGCAACGACACCCTCCCCGAGCCACCCCCCTCCAAGCCAAAAATTTTTTTTGGAAAATTTGCAGAATTTCACTCGGCGTCGCTCCATTTTAGTGTAATAATTTGCAAAATCTCCATCGTGCAGGAGGCGATTGAACAGTGAACACCCCCTCCCCACACCCTCCCCCCGCTCGGTCGCTTGGCTCCCTCGCCTGGCGCTTTCGCGCCGAGCGGGGCGTGTACAGGGGGGCGTCCAGGGAGTCGAACCCCCCTTGCTGGCCGCAGAAAACGCATCTGGGGGATCTAATTTTAAAAAAAATTCTGGAGAGTGCCCCCCAGACCCCTTTTTCGCGTGCTCGCCAACGCTGGCTTACGGTTACACCCCCCCCTGCCGTACAATCCTGTACCGGCCCCTGCCGAGCAAATTTGCCAACATTTAAAAAACTGAACCCCCCCCCATATAAAGCTGGCTACGGGCCTGCCTGGCCACAGTACGGAGCCCACAGGCCACTTGGAAGCGTTTCAACTGTTAAACACACGCCGCGCCATTGCGCGCACACTGACACATAAATATATATATATATATGTTTATGTGTCAGTGTGTCCCTATATATTTATGTGTCAGTGTGCGCGTAATGGCAGCGGCGTGTGTTTACAGTTGAAACGCTTCAAGCTTAGCCTGTTGTTACGGATGGCTTTGCGAGAAAAGGCGTGCCATGATGAGAGCCAGTTAGCACAGGGTAGACACGCGATGTTTTGGTGGTCATTTCTTAACAACATGGACACACAAACGGCAAAGTTACGCCTACTATTTGCTTTGGTTAGTATTTGGCAAGTGCATGAACATTCGCCACATTCATATCCATCATTAATGGTATTAAATTTGTCGATTGAAATAAGGGCGATTCTATTCTTCTTATGTCTTTACCGAATCGATGTTTTTTTCGGTTTAGCCTGTGCATTACGTGACTTACGTAATACCAACTTTACATCGGAAATTAATATATCAAGAAATGGTGTTGCAATCTGTTTTTTGCTAACAATCTGTTTTTGGAACAACAAGTTTGAACACACTCTTTTCCGTTCTACTGAAATATCATCGCACGCTGTCCCAACGGGGAGAGAGAGAGTGGTCGTAGGCCTCCTCGTTCTGTACCTGGCGGATTTTGCCAGCGCAGTCATGGCGCACTTTGCTGCTTAAAATCCAGTCGAGAAGCGAATGAGCAACAAATCCCAGCTCATAAATATACGTAAATAATCTTGGTTTACAGCCCAAACTAGAAATTAAAGGCACTCGGGGAGAGTTGCGAATCCCGCACACGCGATCACTACACTGTGATATCAGCTACGCTATTTTACAGCGCGGCTGAAATTAATATCGATTATCAGAATACACGTCTGGGCACCACACAACACCGCTGGAACCCTCGCCCCGCACATGCAATGCCTGTAGGCCTACGGTCCTTCTCCTATGCCCAGCGTTGCGTTCTATTACTTATTCCTGCGGACGAAGCCTATGTGTAGCCTCTATAGAGATCAGGTGTTTTCGAAAATATACATAATGACTCTGTGACCTTGACCCTTGGCCGTCAAGGCCACTCAGAATCAATAGTGTTCTACGCCCTATAAGATGCACTGTGGCCATCAAGTTGAAGTTTCTCCATTTCTACCGTTGCAAAGATAAGAGGGAACAGACACACATCACACACGCCGCACGCCACGGCACGCACGCAACGGCACGTACACACACACACACACACACACACACACACACACACACAACACACACACACACACACACACACACACATACACAACAAACCAAAAAAACACATATATACAAACGAGCAAAACATATACCCTCCGGCTACACTTCGTGCGGAGGTAATGAACCTAGCCTGGCTTTTGCGCGTAGCTGCGCATTATAGTCATCACTGCAATCATACATATGATTATGCCACCAAGTTCAATATTTCATGTTGTCGCTGCTTGATAGCGAGCGAAGACTTGACGGTTATCTATTTTGCAAACACCACCCATTTCAAGTACACAAAGTAATCTGTTCAATCCATGTCCTTTCGTGGGGACTGCGTGCGTATTGCTAGATCTGACTGTAGGAGAATTATAGAACAGTTATAGCAAAGTCCACGGTACGCGCATCACTTTGACCCTCAATTTTTTTTACTTTTCCACGTCTAGCTGCTAGCTGCTACCAGAAATACAGCATTTAAATTTTTTGGGTAGAGTATCATGATAATTAAAGATGTTTGCCAATTATATATATATAATATATATACTATAATATTTATATATAATTGATCGCTGCGCGCTTGTGTGTGTGTGTGAAGTTGGCTGTCAGCATGACTAGCTGTTTCTCAAAGCTGTGGGTACCTACTACAATTAAAACGGTCGCCCAAGAAGAACATATTTATCATTGATACTCGATTGTTACAGTATTCTGTGAATAACTCGATGCCATCTGCTAACTGTTTGTGTAGGGATCATGTTCAGAAAAGAATTTCGCTAAAACCACAACGGAATAACCATTGGCTACTCGCGAGGCCTCGGAGACATATACAAACTCTTGCCAAAGCAGTAGCGATGCGCACTGCTATTGAACGATTCATGCAGGTTCGATCATCAACAATTACACGCAACACGGTGTGTTACATGTTTTGTTGAACTATATTGCGTAAACTAAGAAGTCCGAAAATCCGGACTGCTCGGGGATTTGCGGCGGTCCGGCATTTTTCGGATTTATCAGATCGTTCGGCAGTAGGTTATTTTAAAAATTAAATTTTAATATAAATAGTTAAAATTTAAGAAAGAATAAAGTAATAGATGAACGGGTAAATTACTAAATTTTAGATAGTTTTATCATTAGTCAAATACCAGCATGCTTCATTTATAAAAACTAGCCATTTGCGCGCCCGTGAATCACGGGCTCTTAGCATATTACCCAGGCGAATCGCAAATATCGAAATACATCAATAAGTATAATAAACTTGTAATGCAATTATAAAATCGTAAAACAGATACTGTAATAAACAGGGGCAGTACGTGTATTATACTTAGCGTGCGTAGCGGGCGTGGGGGGGGGGGGTTACGAAGACCCCTCCGCGGGATCGGAAGTTCCGCTCAGAATGTATAAAAAAAATTAACCCTATTTCGCAATTCCAAATACTGTAGTGGTACAAATTAATAGAAATTAGCAATAATGAAGTTTTCCGTCGATCCTCATTATTATCCACTACACGTATTTATTGTTCATTCCAGCCAGTATTTTGAAAATAAAGTCGAAGAAATATCTTAATTTAGCATTGTGTAAAGTTTTATATTATTTCCATAAAATTAACCGTCTTCAAACCTGCCACGTCACAATGACAGTCACGTAGCAATTAGTTTAAATTATCTTAATTTAAACTTTTACAAATCGAATAATACCTAAATTGAGATTTAAGGATTTTAAACTGTATTGCATTAATAAAATAAACTATTAGAATCCAACTAATTTATTTGAATTGGAAGGCCTGGGTAAACATAACACTCCAGTAATTTTTAGTTTCCTGTCTTCTTAAACGCGTTACCTCCACTCGTCGACATTATTTTAGTGATGCCGTCTATCGTATAATCACCACACAAAACTGACCGAGGTTAGTGGGTAGAGGCTAATATGATTTTGTTGCTATCATTGAACCTTCAAATTCCGTGAACAACTATTGACGCTAAAGCTGCCAATGTGCTTGCTTATTGGCGCTAATTAATTTCACGACAAGCAGCTGACATTTATTCTTTGAGCATTTATTTCCACAAAAGCTTAGCCATCGATTCATTGAGGGTTAGAACTTCGATACGAATAGGCATATTTACGTTATCGATAAAAACTAGTCGCGAAATGAAAGGTTCATATATGTGTTAATGAATCCATTATCGTGTATTCTCTAATAATGCCTTGAGATTGGCGGTATCAGCACCAGTTGCGAGAGCTCCTTGCACAACATAGAAATGTTTCATATTCACTGAGCCTGTTTACTGAACTTAAGAGTATGTATTGTCACCATTTGCGGCCCGTGAATCACGGGCCTCTAGCATTTACCCAGGCAATCGCAATATCGAAGAAGTAAATCAAAAAGTATAATAACTTGTAATGGAATTATAAAATGTAAAATAGACAGTTAATACAGAGCAGTACGTGTATGTACTTCAGGTGCGTAGCCGGGGGGGGGGGGTGTACGAAGACCCCTCCGCGGGATCGGAAGTTCCGCTCAAATGTATAAAAAAAATTAACCCTATTTCGAATTCCAAATACCGGTGGTAGTACAAATTAACAAAATTAGCAAAAATGAAAAGTTCCGTCGATCCTCATTATTATCCACTACACGCATATGTGTCATTCCAGCAGTATTTTGAGAATAAAGTAAGAAATATGTAATTTAGCATTGTGTAAAGTTTTTATTTATTTCAAATAAAATTAACCGTTTCAAACCGGGTCCAAATGACAGTCACTAAATTAGTTTAAATCCTTAATTTAAACTTTTACAAATTAATGACACCTAAATTGAGATTTAAGGATTTAAACTGTATTGATTAATAAAATAAACTATTAGAATCCAACTATTTATTTGAATTGGAAGGCTGGGTAAACACTCCACTAATTTTAGTTCTTGTCTTTTTAAAGGCGTACCTCCCACTCGTCGTATATTTTTTGGGAATGCCGTCTATCGTATATGCCACACAAAACTGACCGATGTTAGTTGGGATAGAGGCTATATGATTTTGTTGTATATTGAACCTTCAAATTCCGTGAACCAACTATTGACGTAAAGCTGTAGTGTTGCTTATTGTGCGCTAATAATTTCACGAGCAACCAGCAACATTATTCTGACCATTTATTTCACAAAAGCCTTGCCATCGATTCATATGAGGTAGAACTTCGATACCGATGGATATTAAGTATCGATAAAACAAGTGCGAATGAAAGGTTTATATATGTGTCAATAAATCCATAACGTGTTTTCTCTAATAATGCCTGAGATTGGCGGTATCAGCCAAGTGGAGAGCTCTTGCACAACATAGAAATGTTTCATATTCGCTGAGCCTGTTACTGAATAGAGTATGTATTGTCATTTCCAATAGAGTTTACTAATCATGGTCAGTCATATAATTATTCGTAAACTTTACATGTGTTGTTGAATAAATATTTTGTTTTTACGGCATGAATATAGGCACCTAGAGGAGTGGATTATGTCATTGGTGCCTATGATGGAATGTATACCGAAGGACTCGCCCGGAGGAAGAGTACGGGAAATGTTCGAAAAAGTTGTCAAGGGTAGTTTTCTTACAAATGATGCATCCTATAATTATTATGGTTCCTCAAAAGCTTACCAGGCTCTATGACTGTACTGTGTGCTACACTTATGGCATACGCAGTAAATACCCGGACGGTACGTTGCTTGTGGCTAAATCCACTATAGCTGAATTATTATCGTTCCAGAGATGTAGTTTTTCAAGTATCAAAATACCACATATATGCCGCAACTAAAAGGCTATTAGTTTGTCAACATAATGCCATAACATCTTATACGAATTGTTATAGGAGATACCTATATATGTTTTCAGTATTATTAAAAACACATCATATACTAGCGTATTGATATATTTTGGTGTTATCAAATTCAATTTTCTGCTGATATCCGAGTTATTCAATACGTTGACGTGAAACGAACTATTCAATTGAAATGTATAAAGTAGCTGTAGAAATCGATACACGCTACACATGTACTATCTTTGTTATACCCTTGTATATCTATGCATGCCCCTCGCAGAGGCGATTCGCTTCATCCGTAAAGTCGGAGACTACAATAGGCTCATGATCACGATTAAAGGGAAAGACATCAGGTGAGAACAGGTGAAAATGAATATCTAAAAGATCTATTTAAGTCATCTCGTCTAAATTTCATTCATCATTATCATCATCATCATCACCATCATCATCATCATCATCATCCGGTGGCGGTGGCGGTGGCGGTGGCGGTGGCGGTGGCGGTGGCGGTGGCGGCGGCGGTGGTGGGGTGGAGATGATGATGATGATGATGATGATTCGCGTGTGTGTAAGTGGATTATTGCCCTAATCATCCACTACCTTTCTTATCTAGTCAAGAAGGTCTGACTTTTATTTGACATATTTTCACCTGTCGATATTGCGTCAACGCTGTTAATTTTAAGTTTTTCTTTCGCATCTTCGTCGTCCAGCCTGAAATCCTCATCAGAAAATGATTTCTAAAACAGCCAACATGTTTTCTAAATAAATTAGTGTTCATGCATTGTACATTAAATTTAGGCATAATTCTAACTTATGCATTACATCAGGAGCTTATAAATGGCCATTTATTAGCTCCTGATTACATCGTATACCTATATTATGCGGTTCATTTAATTATATTTTGCCATAACTCGCTTACTACAGTAAAACTCGCATAAGACACCATCGTCTGATCGCCATCGCCATCGCCATCGCCATCGCCATCACCATCGCCATCGTCATCGCCATCGTCTAATTGCCATCGCCATCGCCATCGCCATCGCCATCGCCATCGCCATCGCCATCGCCATCGTCTAATCGCCATCGCCATCGCCATCGCCTACTCGTCAATTCGCTGAAGTCGTCTAATACTAGTACTAGTACTAGAATTCATGGAAGTCACATGTGTTTACGCATAGACCTACCAGTATGAGTGGCGCGCGGTCTGAAGTAACAGCCACTGCGAGGTTCGCAGCATTTATCACGTCATTAAGCCTCACGCGAAACTCTTTCATCTTTATGCTAATGAAAACAAATAATGGCAGTGGTATCGGTGATGGGAACAGCGATGATGGTAGATGGATGCTGTGGTGGTCGAGGTAGTAGTATCGGTAGCGTTAATGTTGATAATGATATAGATGATGATGATGATGATGATGATGATGATGATGATGGTGGTGGTGGTGGACCGTCGCTCTCGACCCAGTCTTCTCCGTCTTCGCTATTGTCTATCTCATTCCTTCCACTGATAAGCTGTTCGTACCCAGGATCTCTGCTCATGGTGGGTTTCATCCACGACCGGAATCGTGCACCCAGTGAACCATGGTCTTTGATTAGCCTATTTGTTTTTTCTGAAACATGTTTGGAAATTGTTCGTTTGTTGTACACGAGTCAGCCTACGTGTCTACACAACTTGGTAGACATAGTTGGTCAGTACACAAATCTGTCACGCCATTGTTAATTGACAACTTATCTGATATATATTACTATTCATCTGGTTCCGAAGAGACAGTGATTACCTGCAATGGATTTCGGAAACAAAGTGGGACCTACAGAGTGGAACGCGAGTGGATTCCCTAGCTGCCACATACCATGTATATGTATATTCTATCAAGTGCGTATAAAGAAGGCTTCTTTATACGCTCTTGATTATATATATATATATATATATATATATATATGTATATACATCAGAAGTAGATAATATGGAACCCTATTATAGGTTCCCTATTATCTACTTCTGATATACACATATATATATATATATATATATATGCATGTGTGTGGGCATGTATGTGTGTGTGTGTGGGGGGGGGCCTGCACGTTCCGAGTTTCACTTGCAGGGCAATTTATGCGGCAGTAACATTGGGGCGGGCGGGCAGGCAGACAGACAAACAGACAGATAAAATGAGAGCCAGTTAAAGAGCGTGATAGAAAGCACGAGTTGCTGGGCACACCCACCCTTGTCTCGTCCAGTTTCCCTTCCACCACCGCTACACCAGCCAGGAGCGCAAGGAACGGCAGATCAGCGTCCCTTGCAGCCTCGTGCAGCAGCCCATCTTCGATACTCTCCGTGCAAAGCTGGTATAATTCGTCAATGTCTTTGTCTTTGTCGCCCGCCCGTCCGTCCGTCTGTTTGTCTGTCTGTCTGTCTGTCTGTCTGTTTGTTTGTTTGTCTGTCTGTCTGGCTGCCTGTCTGTGTGCCGTCCTGTCTGCCTGTCTACCTAACTGCTTACCCGTTTGTCTCTCTGGCCTTCTATATATATATATTAATATAATATAATTTATTTTTAAAAGGATGGTCGAACGGCACTGGAGTGGGCGCGAGACGCTGGAGAGAACACCTCCGTCGAGCTTCTACAACGAATGCACGACACGCTCTACGATTAACATAAATATCGTGAATTGACTTCTCCTAAATTTTTGATGACCTGTAATTTCTATTTGAAAATGTATTGTGACTTGTAATGGTCATTTGGCTAATAATGAATTGTTTGAATAACTAAGATCCCGTTATTAATATTCAGAATTATGATTGATACTATTATTATACCATTCACACATATACCTGTACGTGAAAAGGGCACTGGAAAATTATAAAATTAACACATAATTTTATTACCAGGAGTGAATAATAATAAATCTATTAATCTAATATTAAATCTATTAGTAAATCAATTACCCATTAGTACGTTGTGTTACTCATATATTACGTGGTTGATAATCTATCTGTTAAAATTCTCAGAAAATATTTTATTATTATTGATAAAGGCAGCATAATCTATTGCAGCGTGTGGAAGCCCTAGCGGGTGGCCATGCTGAAAAAGCGTGGGAGTAATCATGAACGATTTTGTATTTTCGTGAAACATTATAAAGTGGTGAAAAAACGGGGAATTGCAATGGAAATTATTGTGAGAAAGGCAAGAATAAAAAAAACATACATCACATAACTGGTCTATTGAGTTCTCTCCCAAGTTAAATTGCATGCGCATCAGGGCAAGGAGGCCTAAGGCAGTGTCACTTTAGATTCTCAGACTCCCACTTTCAAAAACGTTGTGACGCTCATGCCTACAGGATATAATTTAGCGATAAAAGTCGAGAAATACACTAATTTGCGTACACCCAACAACACTCCATCTGTAAAAGTCGACCACACATACACCTAACCTGAGTATGTATGTAGTATGGGTAGTAGAACGGGTACAGTGGTTAATTCCTAGTTTCCAGGTAAAAACATTATACGATTTCTCTGTACCAGGTTAATTAAGATCGCACTTTCGGCTTTGCCGCGTCCCGGTTGACCTCTATTAGCAAATCACGAAAGATTTATCCGGTATTTTTCTGGTTTCTAGATAATTAAAATGTTCCAATTCCGAGTCCGGTAAATAACCGTGTCCCCTCGCTGTTACTGCTGCTACGTATGTTGCTTACTAGGTATTAGATAATTAAGAATAGCTTCAATAATCGCAATAGATACGGTGCCTGGCTTCGTAGGTGTGGTAACCAAGAGCATCTGCGCATATCATGGATTCCACGAGAAAAGAAACTGGGCCAGGAAAAATTAAAATTATTCTAATATGAATTTTAAACGTCTCTCTCTCTTCAACGCTCCTCCTGCGTTCTCTCTCTTCATCGCTCCTCTCTCTCTTTCTCTCTCTTCATCACTCCTCTCTCGTTCTCTCTCTTCATTGCTCCTCTCTTGTTCTCTCTCTTTATCGCTCCTCTTTCGTTCTCTCTCTTCATCGCTCCTCTCTCGTTCTCTCTCTTCATTTAGTCAGGGGGCAAATTTCAAAAAGAGTTAAAATAAGGATGACCCTAAACTTTTTGGGTAGAGGCTGGAAACGGGTAAATATCATTTCTAGGATACTTGGTTAGTTCAACTGGGTATGTTTCCGGGCGGACTTTTGCGTATTGTGGCGGCCATCTTGAAATCCAACAAGACAACAACAAGCACATGCGAAATGGGGCCTTTGTTCTAATGTGTACTGTTCAGCTTTTAAACGGTGATAAAATAATCTTAGATATAATGTGACGGAATTACATGGGGCACCCAACATTTTCACACCAAAGTTATTACACTATTGTTATTTTCGTTTTCCGTTTCGGTATGGAAGGGACAAGCTCAAAATAATCTCTGGATATACATTCATTTTTAAAATGATACCAATAAATCATAAGTACTCACCGTAAAAACGTGGATGACAGCGAATCGAAAAAAGGTCAAAAGTTCGTAGCAGACGGCGGTTAGCAACAATTCCGCAGGAAACGAAAATAATCGATAAAAATTTTTTAAATGCTAAAGGTTAAAAATATATGTACACTAATGTTAAACTCTAAATGAGAGAAGAGCGATGAGGAGAGAGAACGAGAGAAGAGCGATGAAGAGAGAGAATCGAGGAAAAGGTGAAAGAATCGAGGAATGAAAGAGAGAGAGAGAGAGAGAGAGAGAGAGAGAGATAGAGAAGAGAAGAGAGAG
>NW_014577170.1:549013-557601 GCF_000485595.1 Priapulus caudatus | reverse complement strand
CGTCGTCTGGTAATGGCAGATACACACGCCAATGATTTCGGAAACACGTCGATTTCGACGTCCGTCGGGTCCAATAATATATATATATATATATATAACGCCGGCGGATGGAGGACAAACGTCCCACGGAGTTACGTGTAGACGCGAGAGGCACCGTCCTATAGCACCGCTATATACGCCTGCAGTATACACCGCTATATACGCATGTAGTATACACCGCTATATACGCCTGCAGTATACACCGCTATATACGCCTGCAGTATACACCGCTATATACGCCTGCAGTATACACCGCTATTATACGCATGCAATAACCGTGAAAGGATTTGCGGATCGGTTTCCCCCGCCGATGTGCTGATACGTGATGGCGGCATCGCGCCCCAGCAGCAATTAGGTAAACAGCTCAGTCGGTCAGCAATCAGACTCCTGCTGCGGCTAGGCAACAGCATGATGCTTGACCACTGGCCGCCCCACGATTAGCGACCGCCGTATTCGGTGTGTGGCGCTAATCAGAACTATACCCTTCTAGCGCTGCTAGAAATATACATACGCGTATCTAAAACACTAATCTCTCTCTCTCTCTCACTATCTCTCACTCTCTCTCTCTCTCTCTCTCACTCTTTCTCTCTCTCTCTATATATATATATATATATAATGGTAGTCTGTAGATAAATTAAAGACAAGACATCACTTTTAGCCGTTACTCCGAGTTTCACGCTTACGCGATCATCAGACAGACTTTAATGAAGAATAAATCTTCTATACATGCTATAACCTATATATACATGAATGGCGCTATTGTTTTAGTTATTTATTGTTACGTAGTTCTATAGTTCTATAGTTAAATCGATCTATTGTTCTGCTGGTCTATTTTTGTTCGTCTTTTGACTTTCTTTGTTTGTTTCTAATCTTATTGCCGCTATTTATATCTGGGGCCGGTTTCACGAAGCGTGATTAACTCTAATTATGATTAAATCACTAATCATACTTAACTTCCCGTAATTATGATTAGTTAATCACTATTATTTCACGAAGCGATTTAAGTACATATTTAACTAATCACATAGTTAAACGAATTAAGTACGTAATTAGCAGACTTAATCATATTTAAAATGGCGGATATTGACCCAACGCAAATGCTAATTCATCCCGAAAATCAACAAAGAGCGAAGAAACGCAAGTCGAATTTTACAGCAAGTGAGAAAACATATCTGGCAGACCTCGACAAGGATAATTTCCAAGTACTATTCGGACAATTTACCAGTAACTTAACTGCAAAAATGAAGAGCGAGAAATGGGAGGAGATCGCCGGAAAGATAAATGCCATAGGTGCGGAAAGCAGCAGAACAGTAGCGGTGTTAAAAACTCTATGGAACAACCTATCTATAAAAACAAACATTCAACAGCAGTTCCTAGACTTATACAGGGGTAGGATAATATATATATATGTTATATATTATATGTATTATATATATAGCTCCAATACTCCCGCGGAATTGGAAAAACACGGAAGATCCCTGAACGCAGATTCCGTCCCCCCGGGCGTTTCACCGATCCCACGCGTTCTTGGACCTTCCGCGGAAAATTTCAAAACGACACATTCTTGCGGATTATATACGCCATTCATAACTCGCAAGCAGCAGCCCCTCTATCACCATGCGGCAACAGCCCACTTAAGCTCTCCACTTCACCCAGCCCCCTTCTCTAAGAACATTGAGATTTTTAGGGCAAGGTACCGGTTTTTGCTATACGTAGTATTAGTCATCCCCCCCACAAACGCGATCGGCCCGTGGTTGTAAAACTTTCCGGCGCGACTGTCCCCCTCCCCCCTCCCCGCGGTTTATAGTACCTAAGAAGTACTGTGGGCTATTTATTTCGCATTTATACCATCCCCCAACAGATATCTGACCACCACACAACGCCTTACTATGCATTTTGGCGGTTAACGCGACACTGTGAGGGATGAAAGTAGGTACGGTGTATCAGGGGAGCTCGTTAGTAGTTCGTCTAGGGTTGTTACCAACGTACCTGTTCTTGAGGTCGTGTGCACTGCATACTGATGAATGCAACTAGACGTAATCAATAACGGATATAGGCGCCGACCACTCGGCGCGGCCAGGTCCGCGTGTACACACCGATCCGGCCCACGACAGTTCCGAGCGGGTAATCGTAAGTACGCTTATCGTCGCAGATACGTACCCGAAGCCATCCGGCGAGCTATTTAACTTTCCCAGATTCTCATATCCAGAGCGAGAAATGAAGATAGGAACCGACAAGACAGTAAGATATATATATTGGAGAGTTATGATCACAAATGATATGACTAAATAATAGTAGACTCCTTAAAGAAGTTAGGTATAAATATGTTGATTGATTCTGATATGTTGATCAAAATAATCATAACAAACACGATCGCTATCAATAAAACCGGCAGCCTGCACCTCCAGAGCATAGAACTGTAAGACTGAGCCTGTCAGAATCGCGCGACTGCTGCGGCGGAGCGGCATGGCTTATAGTTTCTACGATCAAAAAAACCTAATAATAACACCAGAGTGATATCTTATACTGTAGTAATAATATCATAATGAGGGTATATATATACAATATATTCATACATATCTACATAATATAAACCTACATACACTACCTGACTTACTATATATACATCTATACATATACAAATATAGATATATATATATATATATATATTACATACATACGTATACGCATACATATACGTACATAGGTATATAGTATAACATGGGGTACGATATATGGTATATAATGTGTGTAGTTTTGTCTACTCTTGTTCTAGAACTAATACCGGAACTAAAGGGAGTTGTTGTATCCATCTCGACCCCCTAATCCAAAATATTCACATGTAGGCTATCTACATCTGTATAACATGAATTACAGCATTTCAATAACCTCAAGACTCAGAGAGATCATAGCTAATACATGTGCCGTATCTATATTTCTAAAAATGTAACTTCGATCAACTCGTTCCGCGAGATAGCACGGCTCAATAGTGATTCTGTTACTTTTATGCTTATAGATACCTTGTTTCGTAGCGGGATATGTTTGTTTTTTGCAAAACCAAGAATATGCGACACTAATTATAGAATTACAAAAAACACAAACAACATTTCGCAGTTTCTATAATATTTTTTTCAAACAATACACAAAAACATATATTAATATTTACTAAATTCTAAAGCTCAAACAAATCAAAACATAACCTGTTTTGGCATTACTTTCCGCACCATACACAAATCACGATGACGGCAGTATAAATAGTGTGGCCGAAAGTAATTCATCATATCGCGATAACACAAATCTTACACTGCATACACAAATTAATACAAATGCATATATAATTAATAAATAGTCTAATTTAATAATTTAACAGTTTAATATATTTAACAGTCTAACATAGATTTTTTTCAGGAGATATCGTGAACATAGTCAATTTAATTTCTTACAGTTGAGTTGGGTGAAGGGAAAATGCGGTCAATAAGGAATACCTACACTAGACTTAAGCAGCAACAACCAACAAAGTCTAATTTAATAATTTACAATTTACAGAGAGTTCTAAGGATATATTTAATATATTATTAATTACTTTAATTAATTAATAATAAATTACTAATGGATAGTGATAACAGTGCTACCAGTAAAACTCGTAAATAAGTCGTCATATCTCACCCGTCCGCAATTCGCGTAAGTCGACATGGAGTCCCATTTCCTCTCATCTAAAAATCCATTGAAATAGCTCCGCCTAAGTCGTGATTTTCGTAAGAGGACACAAAAACGCCTGGTCCCAAATATTCGACTTTGCGAGTTATATATACATATATATAACAAAAATATAATGAGATCTTCATTTAAACAATAAAAATAATATTCATAATTTTAACTATTACATTTTTTTCTGGAATAATTTTCAGGAAACATTCCCGAACCTCCGCTCTCTCCAATATAGAATTGGAGAAAGGACAATTTCTAGCATTGTCGAAGAGACCTGTCAGTCTTGTACACTGCAACTAAAGAAAAGTATTTAAGTAACCCTTTTAATTTTTAATAAAATCTTATTATAAAGAACGTTTTTCTTTTCTTTTAAGTAAAGTTTCTGTACAATGATAATTTTCACTTTTGACAACTGAAGAATCAGTGTCTTTAAAAAACGACTGAAATGACGACTTAATAAATAACGACTTTAGGCGGGCTATTAGATGGATTTACCTATAAGGAAATCGCGACTTGACTTCCATGACAATTCATGCGAATTGACAGTTAGACCGATGACGACTTATGGCGAGATTTACTGTATATATATGCTTATCATAAAGATATACATATACATAAACATATTACTTATATTGGTTTACAAATGATGAAACAATCTAGTGTTATCGATTGATGATTCGATTGGTTGGTAATACTGCTGTTGTGGGATGGTTGCAATCGAGCTATTTGGCTTAATTTCCCTAACTCGGCATCTAATAAATACAGTTAATTTTATGTTAGCAATAGCCCTAGTCGTGATGCGCTCACTTTAGACAATGTCTGTGCTACTAATCGCCCAAACATTTCCATGCCGTTATCAGTTTGATCAAGTTTTGCTTTCCGGTCGATGGCCCGTTGTTCCAGTGATGCTGCAAGGCATTTCATCATTTTAAATTCTTCATCAGCCAGTTTTCTTTTTGATGCCCGTGATCTTGGAGGCTGTTTTGTGGATCTAGTCGCTGTATCGCTACTTCCTGGAACGTTTGCATGAATTTCATTGTCGTCATCTTCACCACCAAGGTCTAATATGGTGTCTTCCCTTTGCTCAATACTTAATTCACCTTCATTTTCAGTTGGAGTTGGAGAAGGCTGAAAAGTGAAATACAATCATTGAAATTTAACTACATTTTAATCATATAATTGTTTTGTATTATCAGGCACCCAACATCAAAAGACGAATGGTTAACAATCGCAGAAGGTTTCAATCGTAAATGGAACTATCCGATCGTGCATCGGGCCATCGACGGGAAGCACATACGCCACTCCAACATCCACCTGATAGTGGTTCTGAGTACTTCAATTACAAAACTTCTTTAGTGTTCCGTCTTTAGCTGTTGTCGACGCAAATTACAAGTTTTTTATACTCGTTGATGTAGGGGCTTCCCGGGCGTGCAGAGATGCTGGTGTGTTCAATGGCAGTGCATTTAAGAAGGCCTTTAAATAGCAACACTCTGATGTGCCACCACCTGAAAGTATTGATGTATTGCCAGATCCCATTAATTATCATGTTATATGGAGATGATGCATTCGCTATGACACAACATTAATGAAGCCCCTATCCCATCGAAATTTAGATCAACGCAAAAAAAATTTCAATTATCGACTATCCCGTGCTCGACGAGTCGTGGAGAATGCTTTCGGAATTTTGGCGAATCGCTTTAGAGTGTTTTTCACTTCAATAAATTTAAGTCCTGTAAGTGACGATATAATTCTAGCTGCATGCACATTGCACAATTACTTGGTTGAGCAAAATAGCACACATATATCAGCAGATGTGATGTAGAAGACACTGAAAATAACACATTGTCAAGCAGGATCATAGAAAGAATCAGAGTCTAACAGGTGTGGATCTTTTGATATGGTTAGAAATCCAACAAAGATGCTAAATCTCAGCGGGACCTACTGACCACGTACTTTTCATCAGAATCAGGTTCGGTCCATGGCAGGACTTATTGATAAATCGTTAATTTAAATAGCACTGGCCATCTACAAGTTACAACTCATTTTCTTAAAGCCACAATATGCACATCTACACGCTAATTTCTCCAGGATCCGTGCTGACAATGATGCTGATTTACAGTGTGCTTCTACATACACATCTGTGATATATGTGTGCTTATTTTGCTAGAGAAATAAATAATTAATGGGATCTGGAATATCATCAATACGTTCAGGTGGTGTTAAATTCAGAGTGTGGCTTATTTTGCTAGAAAATAAATACTTAATTACCGCTAAGTTGGATAATTGTGGGTCTCGTTACAATGTAAGGACTGAGGAACAAAGTTTTCCAGGATCACTTATTTCTTTTGCTGTGGGGTTTCCTTGCACTGCCACTCGGTGTTGCTGCCTAAGTCTAGTGTAGGTATTCCTCATTGAGCGCGATTTTCCCCTTCACCCACTCAACTGTAAAGAAATTAAATTGACTAGTCACGAATCTCCTGAAAAAATCTATGTTAGACTGTTAAATTATTAAACTGTTAATATTAAATTAGACTATTTATTTAAATTATATATGCATTTGTATTAAATTTTGTGTATGCAGTGTAAGATTTGTGTTATCGCGATATGCATTACTTTTGGCGCACTATTTTAAACTGCCGTCATCGTTTGATTGTTTGGATTTTTGATTTTGTGAGATTTATAGAATTTATAATATAGTGTAAATAACTCTATATTAATTGTATAATATGTATAGTATGTATATATAGATATAGTATATATAGTGTAGTATAGTAATATATAGTAATAGTAATATAGTAAAATAAATAATATATGTCTTGTGTATTGGTTGGAAAAAATATTATGAGAACATTGCAAAATGTTATTTGTGTTTTTTTTAAATTATGATTAGTTCGCACATTTTTGCTTGCATAAAAAAAACAATCCTACGAGTTATGCGTGTCATTTTGAATTGAATAATGATATTGGACCAAAGAATTGTTGTACGAATTACAGAATACAAATTATTATACAATAGAAATTAAAGGGAATATTTATAAAAAAGAAATAGGTCATTCTAGCGAATAAAGTGATGACGCATTTACGGAGGTTGACTGTATAAACAAGTACATCTAAGCATAAAAAGTAAACAGAATCACTAACGAGCGATATGCTCATGAACGAGTTCAGTTACATTTTTAAAAATCTAGATACGTGAATAATCATAATGTACACTACATACATGTATACATAATTACATATCCTTGGAGCATGGCGAGATTGAGAGAACTATGTAGTGTACGTAACATCATCGGCTTGCTTCTAAGTCTAATTTAATCATAGAATTTAATTAATAATGAGTATGCTATACACGAAGAAATAGCGCGCCAATATGACAGAATTTCTTCTCATTGAAGGATCATGGCATCATGATATCAAACAACAACATAAAAATATATAGGCGTCAGTAGCATGGTGTGGCGTAGCTCTAGTACTACATAGCCGGCGTACAGTTGCCGCTGTAACCCGACCAGGCTGTGTGACTAACGTCACTCGCAGCTAGGGCAATGCATACCTCCCAAATCCCATTGGTTGATACAAATCACGTGGCCTGGAAACTCCTGTTTAATAATTCATTTTATGGTGCATTGTGACCCTAACCTAACCCTAATTCTAACCCTAACCATAATCCTAACCCTAACCCTAACCCTAACCCTAACACTACTTAGAATTTAATTTAAAAAAATTAACTATAATTGTATGAACACATGGGAGTTGGGAGGTATGCGGCCAGGCCCTAGCTGCGAGTTACTAACGAGTCAATTACACCTATTAGACTAACGTCAATACGTAATACACCTATTGACTAACGTCAATATTCTAACCTCCTCACATCTCCTTTTCAACATCTCTTTCAACATCTCCGTCTCGGCAACGCTTCTCTAGTATCCCGTCTCATCTGTGTGGCGTAGGCCTATATTTTTATGTTTGTTGTTTGATATCATGATGACCTAGCTTGACCTAGGCGTGACTACCGTAGACGACCGTACTACGCCTACCGGTACTTATAACTACTAATACTATCCTACTGAAATAATTACCTGTCTGTTTCTATTCCGCCGCTATATCTGTACATGCTCGATCCTTATATCCGGTTTTTAATTCTGGCGAGTTGACTATGTAGAGGCTGGTGTAATTTGGCCAGATTTCCACAAGTTTGTCCTCTGATATAACTTCATTAATTCTGGTCGCAGCCATCTTCAAAATGATTTACACCGCATGCGCTGTGAGTACCAGTGTTGAGTAAATTTACTCAGCGCGCCGCAAAACGTTGAGTAAAATGACTCATGAGTCAAAAATTATCAAACACGTTTGATCGTGAGGTAAAATGACTCATGAGTCATTTTACTCAACGAATGTGCGCCGCAAACGTGAGTAAAATTACTCACGAGTCATTTTATGAGTAAAATAACTTCGTGTGCGCCGGCCTTAACTATAACATATATATTTCTATATATATAATATAAATATATTATATATATAATCAAGTGCTAATAATACATTTTTATTGTTAAATATTAATATATTATTAATACATGTATTATTAGCTCTTGATATATATATATATATGTTTATATTTATATGATTATATTAATAAATAATTATTAAAAAATATAATTTTCATGGCACGGATACGATAGATGAAGTCCGTCTACTCGTTAGAGTATAGTTATGAGACCAGTGCTGACAGTTCAGACAATGTTTGTACAAGTCATTTATATAAATATGTGGTATGTATGTATGTGTATAATATATATATATATGTGTATACATATAATATGTATATATTATATATATATATA
>NW_014577170.1:545033-548988 GCF_000485595.1 Priapulus caudatus | reverse complement strand
TGGCCTCCTTTCTCTCACTTTCTACCGCGTGCACGCGTTCTCTCACCATTTCCCACCATGCCCATCTGTCACTTTCACCCATGCTATTACACTGCGTTTATACTATAATGAGCAGAATCAACCAATAGATGGCAGCATTAGCATAAATTAACACCGCGTGCTTGACTATTGGAATACCGTATACGCTGTATATTTCGCGGTGGTTTAATTTTCGCAAATATAAATTACGTCCCCGACCGCGAAAGTAACAACACGCGAAAATAACAACACGCTGTTCTTCACTGATTTGGGAATTCACGCGACCGCGAATTAACCACTCGCGAAATTGTCCGTTAAGCTTGAATTCCGCGAAAAGTCTGTACGCGAAAAATATGCGTATACAGAGACAGAGAGAAAGAGACAGAGACAGAGCGAGGGAGAGAGAGAAATCTGGTGGAAACAGTGAGAGAGCCAAGGCGGAAGGGGAAAGAGTGTGAGTGCAAGGTAATAGGATGGGTGAGGGTGAGGGTAGGAGGTGTGACGGAGATAGAAGGAGGATGATTTGTAGAAAATAAGACCGAAAAAGGAAGAGACAACGACGAAATTTTTTGGGAAGCAGAAAGCGATGCATTAGAGTGACAAGGAAAGAGAGCGAGACGGCCAGTGGGAGAAAAGCATAGTAAAGAAAACGAACGAAAGAGATGAATAGATAAAAAAAAAACGAGCGAGTGACGGAGAAAGAAGAACGAGTGGGTGAGTGGGTGAGCCATTACCATACCAATAGTGACGATGAAACATTTAACACACATATTACTCGCATAACGTTTGAAGATGAAATTTTCATTCGCCTACTCGCAACCCTGTGCGACTCGCTGGGCGCTAAAGTGCTCGCCATTGCTGCATGCGTTTCCAACATCAATATCTTCATGAATGCGCAGCTCGGAAGTAACATAGAGCCGCTGCATCAAGGGACGTCACTCGGTGGCGGCAGATAGCGATCGTAATATCGTAATATAGTAATAATATATATAATAATAATAGTAATATCGGTATCATATCAATATCTGTATCCACAGACGCACATGCGACTCGAATTCCCAACGACGACCGCCGCGCAAAGGGGTGGTCATGTAAATTTCATAGCGGAAAGCCACACTTTACGAAGTGGCCTACATAATTATAGTGGCCATGAAGCTTTATTAGTCGCACATGTAGCCGAAGAGAGAAGAAGGGTGGGTACTATATATTAACGCCGGGGCCGCGCGTAGGAATTAAGGTGATGTCATGGTGGTCGTGTTCGTCTCGGGCTCATAGCTGACTGCAACTAGAGCGCGCTTGAAATAATAAATACGGGAGAACCGAATATCTAGCAGAACACGAGCGCGGCGGTGGAAGTGTCGTCTCCGCTTGTTCAACGGTGCTCTAAACAGACGCCGGTTCTTGCGGTAAAACGAGTTGAGTTCAGTATGATATAGTTTCGCATATCTTCTACATCTATCAACACATATCTCACAACATCGCAACAGCTTCCTTCTACGAGTGCGAGTGTATGGTGACAGAGATGGCTATCGCATCCTCAGATCGTATCTTTAGATCGTATCCGGGAAATGTTTTTTTTGGAGGGAAAGGGGGGGGGAATAGAATTTCATGATAATCATGGCCCCGAGGGTTCAATGTAGAATTTAATGGCCATTTCGGCCACTGTATAATGAGTGTTAATGAAGGGACCACAAGTGCCAATAAGCTATAACAAGCAATATGGGATCGATCATGCAGACAACCCCCCATGCACCCCGATGGCACAGATGACGTAACGTCGTCTGGTAATGGCAGATACACACGCCAATGATTTCGGAAACACGTCGATTTCCACGTCCGTCGGGTCCAATAATATATATATATATATATATAACGCCGGCGGATGGAGGACAAACGTCCCACGGAGTACGTGTAGACGCGAGAGGCACCGTCCTATAGCACCGCTATATACGCCTGCAGTATACCACCGCTATATACGCATGTAGATAACACCGCTATATACTCATGCAGTATACACCGCTATTATACGCATGCAATAACCGTGAAAGGATTTGCGGATCGGTTTCCCCCGCCGATGCCCTGATACGTGATGGCGGCATCGCGCCCCAGCAGCAATTAGGTAAACAGCTCAGTCGGTCAGCAATCAGACTCCTGCTGCGGCTAGGCAACAGCATGATGCTTGACCACTGGCCGTCCACGATTAGCGACCGCCGTATTCGGTGTGTGGCGCTAATCAGAACTATACCCTTACGGCGCTGCTAGAAATATACATACGCGTATCATAAACACTGATCTCTCTCTCTCTCTCACTATCTCTCACTTCTCTCTCTCTCTCTCCTCACTCTCTTCTCTCTCTCTATATATTATATATATATATATATATATAATGGTAGTCTGTAGATAAATTAAAGCAAGACATCACTTTTAGCCGTTACTTCGAGTTTCACGCTTACGCGATCATCAGACAGACTTTAATGAAGAATAAATCTTCTATACATGCTATAACCTATATATACATGAATGGCGGCTATTGTTTTAGTTATTTATTGTTACGTAGTTCTATAGTTCTATAGTTAATCGATCTATTGTTCTGCTGTCTATTTTTGTTCGTCTTTTGACTTTCTTTGTTTGTTTCTAATCTTATTGCCGCTATTTATATCTGGGGCCGGTTTCACGAAGCGTGATTAACTCTAATTATGTTAAATCACTAATCATACTTAACTCCCCGTAATATGATTAGTTAATCACTATTATTTCACGAAGCGATTTAAGTACATATTTAACTATCACATAGTTAAACGAATTAAGTACGTAATTAGCAGACTTAATCATATTTAAAATGGCGGATATTGACCCAACGCAAATGCTAATTCATCCCGAAAATCAAACAAGAGCGAAGAAACGCAAGTCGAATTTTACAGCAAGTGAAAAAACATATCTGCAGACCTCGACAAGGATAATTTCAAGTACTATTCGGACAATTTACCAGTAACTTACTGCAAAAATGAAGAGCGAGAAATGGGAGGAGATGCCGGAAAGATAAATGCCATAGGTGCGGAAAGCAGCAGAACAGTAGCGGTGTTAAAAACTCTATGGAACAACCTATCTATAAAAACAAACATTCAACAGCAGTTCCTAGACTTATACAGGGTAGGATAATATATATATATGTTATATATTATATGTATTATATATAATATATATATATATATATATATACATATATTAGTGTATACACATATATATATATATATACACATACATACATAACCACATATTTATATAAATGACTTGTACAACATTGTCTGAACTCGGCAGCACTGGTCTCATAACTATACTCTAACGGTAGACGGACTATCATCTATCGTATCCGTGCCATGAAAATTAATTTTATAATAATTATTTAAATTATATATATAATAATATATATATATATATATATAATATATATCAAGAGCTAATAATACATGTATTAATAATATATTAATATTAACAAAAAAAATGTATTATTAGCACTTGATATATATATATATATTTAAATATTATATAAATATAAAGTATATATGTATAGTTAAGGCGGCGCACATCGAAGTTATTTTATCAAGTAAAAGACTCGTGGTAATTTTACTCATGTTGCGGCCCGCACATTCGTTGAGTAAAATGACTCATGAGTCATTTTTACTCACGATCAACCGTGTTTGATAATTTTTGACTCATGAGTCATTTACTCAACGTTTGCGGCGCGCTGAGTAAATTTACTCAACACTGGTACTCACAGCGCATGCGTGTAAATCACTTTTGAAGATGGCTGCGACCAGAATAATGAAGTTATATCAGAGGAACAAACTTGTGGAAATCTGGCCCAAATTACACCAGCCTCTAACATAGTTCAACTGCCCAGGAATTTAAAAACGCGAGATATAAAGGATCGAGCATG